>NW_027176153.1:22908047-23178047 GCF_023055335.1 Clinocottus analis | reverse complement strand
ATTGGATATGCCCAAATTCACATACATGCGCACACTCCGGTACACAAGACAATCTAACGTCGGGAGAAGTTTTGGCACAGCCGAAGTAACAAGTATTACTCACACACTGACACTTTCATCTCCCTGTAAAAAGAAAACTGGCAAACTAATCCGTCTTTGTTTCTCTGCCGTTTAAACCTCCAAGTCCACTTTAGCAACAGCTGAGTCAACTTTGCCGCTTAGACCCGCAAGGAATGCAGAGAGTGAGATTGTTGGGAGTTAAACATGTAATGTTTATTGGAGAGCAACCTTTTTGATGCTTCGTTAAGTCATGTCTTATTGGCCTTCTGAAATATGCCCAAGAAGATGCTTCTATTCAATATGCCACATAGACAGTGTATATATAAATATAACTAGCTAGTAATATAGACGTGCACTGAAGAGGGCATATCTAAAACAGGGAGAGAGAGAGAGAGGTGGATAATGACTGAAGAAGGGAATGAAGTTGTGGTTTTTTCACTAAGCCCTTGACACTCAAAGTTCAGTTGAGTTCACATTTTGTCCCACAAGAGGGAAATTCTTTCTGCAGCATGGAAACAATCAAACATAACAAAACAACTGAAGGCCTAAAAAAAAAAAAAAAAAGAGTGATTACTACACCCACAACACAGAGTAAAAGGAAAAAAGTCCATGACATAAAAAATCTGAAACTAATTAATAAGATAAAAGAAAGTGCTCGGGTGAACCTTGGAGCGGTTTATGGCATCGTTAAAGACCAAGTGTGTCCAAAAAATGTGAAAGGAAAATTTATTTAAAAAATGGATTTTGTGTGGATTCCTGCACACCCTCTGTGGAGCATTTGTGCAGGAGATAAAACATTCGGACGCAACTTGATTTCAACTGATTTCAACCTGGGGAAATACACGTTTGACCAATGGGATGCCATGAAAACTATTGCAGTCATTCTGCATCAGAAGTAGTGATGTGCGTCTGTTTGTTGCATTGAAAAGTGGATTTTTTTGGAGAAATTTCTGTGTTTCAGAATAATAGTCAGTCCCTTTGTCGACATTCAATAATGCACGACAAACCCGATAACTACACTGTAAAAAACACGCTGTAAAATTAACACTTATTAACTGGCAGCCATTGACAAGTAATTTACTGTAAAACAAAACCAAAAACACAGTATGTAACTACAGTAGAATATTAGTTATTGTCATTTTCTACATGACTATTTAGGTGCAGTTATTTTTTACAGTAGCTTTTTGGCTTCTGTGATTTCCCCACAGCACTAATATGTTTTTATATTTTAAAGAAAATTACAGTAAAGCTTCATCTACTGTCATATTTAAATGAATACACAGTATTTTACTGGGAAATAGTTTACAGTAGGTTACAGCTCACAAACAGTAAATTTTACAGACTTTTTTTACAGTGTACTCAACAAATAAGGGATGATTTATGGCTTGAAATCACACAGAAGATGAGATAAAATGAATATAGTATAATATATATTTTTAATGAACACCTTTAGTTGTGGTTTTTAGATTTAAATTCAGCATCTTTCTATGTTATGTGTCATTTTCTGGTGTTTGTTCTTGTAATGTGTTTTCTGTCTGTTGTGCACTGTGAACCTTGTCTGTTGTCTGTATAAGTTTCCTCAGTGGGGATTAACAAAGTTTTTCATCTATCTAGCTGATATGCGCTTGCTGAAGTTATACAATTGTCACAGAATGGGCTAGCCACATCCGACAACAATAGCATCACATTTTGCATCTGATTAGTTTATGTATTGTGTTGCACGAGCATTCTCAAACCGCATTTTTGCATCGCACTGGTGAGAAATGTATTTTAAACTGGTGTGTTTTATGCATAAAGAGTTCAATCAAAATGCATGTTTACACCGACGCCTCCACAAAAGTCAAACTATTCATGCGTTTCTGCACCAACAGCATGCCCTGACTTTCATCCTACAACACATATTAGTACAAATTAAATCAAACTGTTTCTCCAATGCAATGTTTTTCTGTGTGAACGGAGCCTCAAGGCTAATTTTACAATCCCCAACGTATACTAGCTGTGGCACCAAGCAACAGATCTGTAGTCAATGACTAACTCAGGATGGATAATTCATTAATTATGTGGTAAATGTCTCCCTCCTTCTTTCCCTGCATTCAGGCACCGGTCTGTCTGTAGATCTGTGTTTGCGTTTCATACGTTTATCTCACCGTTTATCGGCGGGAGACTCAGAGGTCAAAAGTCTGAGGGCGTTAATGATTAACTTTCTGAGGGCTTCTGACTCTGTGTCTTCAACACACATACGCTCGTGTTACATTTTAACGGGGAAGGGCAGCGGCAGGTCCATTATTCATCCTTGTTGACTGGTTCATAGGCTCAGGGCTGAAGGGCCGGTCTCCCAGGACCGGATACGGGACGAGAGATTTACGATGCAATGCAGGGAAAAAACGACCAGAGTGAAGTTCTCCTCGGCGAGCAAAAACCACACGGGGACATAGTGCATCCAGCTTGTTCACGTATAGCGACAGGCAGCTGAGGATTTTAGGCAATGTGTTGACTTCATCGGATGACCTCATGGTGCACAGATCAGCAGCTTCACAAGAGAACTAATAGCCAGGGCACGGCGGCGTGGGGATTCACCCTCAGCTGCTGCCGTGAGAACGCGATACTGAGAAGAATACAGCGAGAGAGAGAGAGAGAGAGAGAGAGAGAGAGAGAGAGAGAGAGAGAGAGAGAGAGAGAGAGAGAGAGAGAGAGAGAGAGAGAGAGAGAGAGAGAGAGAGCTCTGCATTCTTTGAGCTGCAGTTGTTTTTTTTTCGTCTCAAAGTTTTAAATTGCCCGTTTGACCATCTTGTGAACTGAGATGCGTTCGCCCGTTTGGTTCAATAACAATATATATGTTACTGTATTTTATATGTATTTGACATATTTTCACATTTTGCACTCCTTGTTTACATTTAATTTAACCTCCTGAATACACTGCATTTAATTTAATTTTCCTAATGTTTAATTTCATCTCTGAATACACTGTATGTATGTATATATATATATATATATATATGTGTATATATATATATGTGTATATATATATATATTATTTGTTTATGTATATGTTTATGTATATGTTTCTATATATGTGTGTATATATGTGTTTATATAAATAAATAAATAAATAAATATATATATATATATATATATATATATATATATATATATATATATATATATATATATATATATATATATAGTATCTATCTGCCATCCCTGCTCTTATTTTATTTTATTACATATTTTGTGTGTTTAGTTTATTTCATTGATGTTGATGTCTGTAAATGTGGGACGCTACTTTGACAAAAAAAATGTCCCCTTGGGGATTAATAAAGTATATATATATGTATATATCTCTATCTAAACACCGTCGACTATAAAGTCTGACGAGGTCCCCGACACGACCGAGACCAAGTGAAACGCTGCGTCTTCAAAGCTCTGCGTTAGCGGCGTGTGAAGCCTGTTGGTGGAAGTTCATTTTCACCGTTGTAACTTGTTGAGTGACCTTCCTTCACGCGTCAGGGACTTGAAAGAGAATCCAAAATGAGCTGTGTTTCTGTTGTTGTTCCACTCCGTGTACTCTGGCAGTTGCTCATTTCAAAGTAACCACCCTCCCCGCTCGTATCACAGTACGCATCTTCTTTTTCATCTCGCTCCCACCTGTTCCTCATTATTCATAATCTGAGGCTGAGTTGCGGTCTCGTCTAATAACTTATTTTTTGGGGTGAACCCTTTTGCAGGAACATAAATACACACAGAAAAAAAGGCAGTAAATTGAACTGGAATTTTATTTATTTTTTTCCCTCGCTGTGGGTCAATGTAGCGGCGAGGGCTCAACAAAACTGTTCAATAAAAGGACTTATCGTGAGTCAATGTGACTTCACGTTTTCTTTTTGGATGCAGCTGTGAGAAGTCAAGTGCCAACACAAAATGGACCACAAGGCACCAGGGCATCCTTTTCCCTTTGGACGGGTTTCCAGCGGCCTGAGACGATCACAACCGTTGAGTCGTCGGTGTTCCTAAAGACTGAGACTTTCTCTCAGAGTTTCGCCTGGCAGAGGATTAACCTTTTGGAAACTGCGCAAAAATCCTCCCGCGCCCATTTCAAGTCCCAGCATGCCCCATTCAGACAATCTTTTGGAATAAAATACGTAATCTTTCCATTTTTGAATCGAATGACACCGTTTTTTGACTGAAACTCCTTCCTAACAGGCCAACATTTTGTTTTATTGTGATTTTTCTTGCAGATTCGGATTCTTTAGGTCCTAATCTTTCCAAAAAGGTGTCTTATTAACCGCTCCAGGAGGCATTTTTTTGGGGAATCTGGCTCATAATATGCTGGATGTTCATAGTTACGATCAAAATATCTTTTAAAAGTGTTTTTTTTTGTTGCAGATATACATGTTTTCCCCAAGACTTTGCTGAGCAAGTATTGGAATTAATTTGGGGTTCCTACAACGACTCAAACAGGGAAAAGGAAGTCTGGAGACAAAATTGGTTCCACCGGCTTAAACAATGACGATGCCGAACCTCAACCAACCGCCTCATCCATAGATCCCCATCTGTAGTGGGGTGGAGTTTGAAGTGTGTGTCGCATTGGGACGTACCGTCATAGGTGCCGCTCTCTAGCAGCAGTCCGCTCTCTTCCAGGTCGCGAAACTCCCCCACGCTGATGAAATTGTAGTCCACTCCAGGAACCTCGCCCTCTCTGGGCTGCCGAGTGGTACCTGCCCACAAAGACAAGAGCTTAAAGACGGAGGGAACATCCCAACAGGTGTGCGTCTCCATCATGAATAGCCAACAGAGCTGAAAGCACAAAGATATGAACGCATTATTAAAGTAAAAAATGAATAAAAACTCCAGAGCGGCACAGCTGTAAGAACGTAGAAGTGCGATGATGATCAACAGGATTATAATTGCACACTTTTACTATGATTTCTGTGCAGCATCACGGATGCAATTAAATAACATATTAGTGCAATAGATAAGTGAAGAGAATTTAGAAAAGACAAGAAAAATCGAAAAAAATTAGATTGAAAGAGTTGGAGGAAGGTTCATCTGGTTGTAGATGTTTCTTGACTGAGGTATGTGCACCTGTGTGAACTAGGATATGATGACTTGAGTCTTAGTTTCTGGTTTTACTCATGTTTCTGTCACTGTTTTATCTTGTACGTCTAAAACTTAGTGAAACTATGTCTTGTAAAGGAGATGTTTAATCTCAATGATGCTTTTTTCTGGTTGAATAAATTGCAAATAAAACATAAATAAAAAGTAAGTTGTGCACCAACGACTTCACCGTCGACCTTCTGTGCCTTCACAAAACAATTCCTTTATTAATCTCACGTACGTCGACAAAAACACTTCATGCTAAACATTAAAGTTCTGGTTTATGCCAGAACTTTTCTGCGATATTCTTCTTTGCAATGAACCAAAGAACCAGCTTGTGAATGCCCCCCCGTGCCCTCGTGGTATTTTTTAATCGCCAAAGTCCTTTCCACTAAAAAGGTGACAGCCTGAGCGACGACCCCTGTTTCCAGAGAGATTTGTTCACGTTCGTAAAAAAACAAGGTTAAACAAGGTCATGGGTGTAAAAATCTATGACATGCATTACGACGCATTGTCTCCTTCAAGCCAGTGGTGACGGCCGAGGTCAGCTGCTGGCCTTTATGGTTGAAAATGATCTCCAGGCGACAGGAGTTCCAACTTTTTAAGACGATTCCTTCTGGTTTTCCCCCCTTGAACACACTGCTGCCTCCAGACACCGCATACCAGTTCATGCAAAGTTGCAGTCGTTAAATAATAATCCATCATAACGGCTGCAGCCGGTTAAAGAATGTGTCATGTTATATCCTATTGATATACTCTTATCTGCGAGAAATTGGAAACAAATTGTCTCTGCTTACCGTCATTTTAGATGCAATCAGGGCTTCTTTCTTTTTAACGCTACCTCAGCTGAACTGCTGCTCTGCTATCTGGCTGCACTGCAGGCATTATTAGGACATTGAGCAAAGAGTTTAATAGGAATCTATCCCCCATTATTCATTTTCTTTCTGTGTCAACATCCATCCCGAGTGCGGTATGAACCATCGCATCTGAAACAGCTTAGTCTGTTGCAGAGACAATCTTTTATTCCGTCAAACAGAGCAATCAGAGGGGACCAGCAAAGCCACGAGGGGGGAGGGGATACCAGCTTGTTTTCTGAGGAAGGAACAGGGAAATGCAATTATTTTCCTTTTTTAATGTTTATTCAGCTAAAATATACGATTGAGCGACCCCTCGTACCAACATGTGCTCTTGTAATTGTAGTTTTTTCATCTGACGTGTCGTGTACTGCTGTAACCTTGCGAGGTGATGGAATTTTTTCAAAGACACGAGTTACAGCTTTAAAGAAATAATGGAGGGGAAACAGGCAGTGGATGCTATCGGCACTCAGAAAGCACAGCATGTCTTCAGTCTCCACACCTGGACAGCTGTGAGCAGTAAAGAGTTTGATCTTGCTTTGTATAGACAGTGACTACTGAGACAGTGACTACTGAGACTGATTAAAACTGGGTATCTAACTTATCTGAGAAGGAGCGCTGGGATAAGGAGCTTTTGAAGAGAATACAAGAAGAAATTTGCTGCTTATTCTCACTGGAAAAAGAGCTTTTTTTTCAACTTCCATCTTGTATGTGGCTCCTCACAAGCTGCACTTTGAAGAGATGAAACAAACCGCACTGATACAAGACAAAAGCGTCACACCAAAGCAAACAAAGAACATAACCCGATGGTAGTCACAGGGTCCACAGGGCTTAACAACTTTATGTATATCCAGTTTAGGGTGTAAACTCTATTTTGTGAGTTTCTACTGGAGCAGGTTGAACACACACTCGCGTGACAAGCGATTAGCACCGAGGCTAGCAATATATTGTGAAATTAAACTGATAGGTGTGCGTTCATATTGAACTATACAGACTGTTGGCTGCGACGTCCGATAAACACACAATGAAGCAAAATACTAACTTGAAGAGAAGCAACAATATCGACCTCATGAAGTCTGCTCATTTTGGAGCAAACATCCGATTAAAAATCTAAAAAACAAGCTTGTTATGCACAAATTAGCCCACGCAAAGGAAAACTGGACTTATCTGATTTATATTCATAGTGTAAAAACCAACACTACATAAAACAAATTTGGTTTGATCATATAACGTTCTCCACTGTGTTTTTTTGATGAGGAAATCTATGTATGCGTTATCAAAACGCTCATAATGCGTTACAATCTGAATAAAGCACAGCAGAGTAATGCAATTGTGATATAAAAAAGACTTTTTTTGATTTTTATTTCTCTGTAGCAGGACGACTAAATGATGAGACACGTCAATTAAACTCTGTATTCTGCCTCTTTTTTTTTAGGGGTGGAGGGGAAAAGCGATACAGCATAGTATCGCGATATTTTGTGATATTGTATCGATACAAGGAAGCCAAGTATCGATCTTTTATTTAATCAATTCAAAACCTTTTTGGTCCTAGAATAGAAAAATCAATTTACCTTTTGTTGTCAAAACTTTCCTTTGAGGACAATTTGCGGTTGGAAAAAAAAAGATAATATATCACAATACTCAATGTATTGCAATATGTTGATAATATCGTATCGGGACTTAAGTATCGTGACGATATTGTATCGTGGGACCGCTGGTGAGTCCCACCCATTCGTTTCTTACAAGGAACCCTCTTAAATCTCAAATAAAAGAAAGAAACACATAGATTGGATTGAAAACAAGGTTATTTTTTACACTTCCACGATCCTTTCTAGTTTGTTTTTATGTTGAATCTGCCAATGACACCTGTGGAGTTGAGTCCCATACTGTGACAAATATTAATGCTCATGGATACATAGGGAAAATATATATATATAGCTGGTGGTTGGAGATTTAACCAGGGCTCAAGGATTTCCATTGTTGCCCTGGACCTCTGGCACATTCTTGAGCTCCTGTCATCTTGGGTGGGAGGCAGCAGTGACACATAATAAAGCCTCGCTGTGCGTGTGTGTGTGTGTGTGTGTGTGTGTGTGTGTGTGTAGCGCAAGAAGGAAGTCACGCTTCCCTCGTTCTGAGATGCCATTCGCGCCGCCGTAATGAGCGCCGGCATCACGCTGCAGTGGCTATTTAGGCCTCCTCGCGCGAGGCCAGCGCGGCTCAGCGCGCCGCAACGGCGAGCCGCGCTGGCACGGCCCGGCATGAGCGGAGAGGACAGGAAACAGATGCCGAGGACGGAAAGCCAGACTGCGGCGTCTCGCGTGGGATATGCATGGCGCCAGTTTTCTAGACTTTCACCCTCTGAAGCGGACTACATGGACATGAGATACTAGAACACGCTGCGTGTTGTCAAATCTGGGGACAGAGGAAAGTAGAAAAACTCTGCTGATTATGTCATGATGTCCAATTCATCATCAACGTCTTTATTGTACATGTCATTCCAAACGATGCTCTTAAAATGACTTTCCTTCCGCGCAAAATGTCAGATATGACAGTTTTTGAAACGCTGATGATGACGCACGTCTGGCACCGGTGATGAATGGCAAAAACATTTTTTCTCGTTGTTGTTGTTGTGTTTTTTTTTGTTTTTTTACTCAGCTGTGCAGCCCACAGAATTGCAGCTGCTCATTTATTCACGCCTGTTGGCCTTGATGTCCATGTAAAAATCACTCGGGTATAAAAACAAAATCATTCTGTCCTGTTTTTTTTTTTATTCCTCTATTTTCTCTTGGTTTTTCAGAGGGAAAAAAACAAGAGAAAATAGAGGAAAATGTTAGCAGCACTATTTCACACCTTACATTGTAACATAATCAAGGTCTGACTATAATGAGAACAATATTTGACAACTTTTGTCGTCAAATCAAACAAAAAGACATAAATGTGGAATGTATAACTGAATGTATGACTAAGATTACAGTATTATTGTGTCTAGTATTCAGTATTATTCTATAAGGGACACCTTATGTTTTTCTGTATATGTCCCTCTAACTGTTGTTTGCTAAAGTGGAAAAAAAACATATAAATAAAAGGGCTGCATTGGAAGTGTAACTAACAAGGGAAAGACTGGCAAATAAAATAAGTAGGATGCTGCAGGGAGACAACAGCCCGGCTCCATCTGGAGGGGTCAGAGGGCAACAAGCAGAACCCAGACACAGAGAGAGAAGAGGCTGCCGAGCGGCGGCTACTCACAGGGAATGGTGCGCAGGTACAGGTTGTCCCTGATCACCTGCTGGAGCTTGTGGTCCAGGGAGCCCTTCTGAAACTGCAGGCTGAGGTAGTGACGCAAGTCAGTGTTCAACACCTTACCTAGAGGAGGAAGAAAGAGAAAACCTGCGTCAGTCCGATTGTTCTGCCCCACAATTGCATGCGAGACGCCGAGTGGTGCAAAGTGTAATTGCTTCTCCGTTTATCCCTCCTCTCTTGCCGTAGTTTGTTCTGATTCAACTGAGAGAGACGTGCTGCAGCTATTTGTCATACTGGAAGTACATCTGTATGTGCCTTTTAAATATCTTTCCCGATATATTCTCTGTGTGCTTAACCTTTCAGTTGTGTTGTTTAGATGCTAAGTGCGATGCTATTCGTGATGCTAACCGCGATTAGCTTTCCGTATTGGCATGTGCATTCTGCATTGACATGTTGGCAACGTTAAAATGAGCTTAAACGCTAATTAGTCAAGGGAGTCTCATGTTAATGAATACTTACATTTTCCAGCATAGTGGCTGTATGTTTATTCAGTGCTTATTATTATTCTGTGTGTACGTGGAACGTTTGTAAGCTAATTTCACGTTCTGTTTCTACAGCAGCCACCCTGGATTCCTGGGTCTTTACTTCCTGGATCTACTGTTAGCTATCTGCTAAGCTAACCTACAGAAGCAAGGGCAAAATATCGACGATTTAACCACATGGGGAGGGGCAGCCGCATGGCACAAAACACTCACACTGGTGATTTTGAGAAGATTAAAATTGAACTTAAAAACAAGCTACAAACACATCTCCGACAGACGGCAACCCCCGAGCTCCAAGCCCCAAATCAAAAGGCTGCAGACGGCAATTACATGTAATTCCATGTACCTGAGAAGGGCAGGCGCTAAGTGGCAAAGATATTGAAGCTGTGCTAAATATTTGAACCCAGAGGCATGCATAACAGAAAGCAGGAGGCACACACTCTGTCTCTGGAACAACCGCATTACGGGCTGAGGAAGTCATCTTCAAAGGAGGAAGGGAATTTTACCATTCTCCTCTGAGCGACAGAACGTCAGAGAGAGGAAACGGGGAGATAAAGAAGAGGATGACGAATCGGAGCCAGAAGTTTCTCGAGTTTCGCTACGGCAGCGCTCTTCCTCTGCGTGGACTCCAGCTGTGCGTCGGGGCAGCAGCTCAGGAAGGGACATGCAGATGTGCTTTGAATATGGCTTTCGTTACCGTGGGCCTGACAGCGCTGACGCCTTAAAGCAGCAGGGGGTACACAATCAACGTCATACAAAGGAGTGAGGTAAGCCAGTCCACGGGATTCATGTTGACATGCAACAACATCTGTAATGTGCCTCATCAAAATAGTTCAACATCTGCTTTTTTCTTTTTTTTTTATGTGTGTGTGGTTTCAAAACACATCTCTGCAAAGACTGAATGTGGCGATGTTTTGCTGAAAATGTCTGCCAGATTCTCTGGCGCACGCATTTATAAGTCCCGTAGATCTTCCATAAATCGAAAATCAAGCAGAAGCCGGGCTGTGAGATCTGCATAGAGGAAAACCAGTAAGGAGGAAAATACACTTCTCCCATCAAGAAACCGACTGAGGTTATTAATACATGTCATAACTTCCACTATTGTGAGACTAATTCTGCTTTTGGCTAATCTTCCTGTGAATACTTTAACGTGCTACACAGTTTGAAATAAGTGTGGCACTTGTATTAACGTCATTATAGACTTGCCTTGATTTCCACACACAAACACACGCACACACACACAAGATCAAACTAGTCCAAATTTGCAGAAAGAAACAGAATAAAACATGATCAGCCTGCGTCGTAATAAAGAGAGATATTCCCACAGTAAAACAAAAAGAAAATATTAAAGTGAGGAGCATCCTACGCATCCCACACTCGACTAGAAACCTCCTCTGAAACTTGCACATTATTTTTTATGGTACCCATTTTCAGCGAGAAGGATGGACTTTGGCTGCAAGGGAAGAAAAAGTTATCGCTTGCCAGATTCGAAATATATCGCACATTAAATAAAGTTGTCTTATTCATCCCGAGGGGCTCAAACAACTACTGCTGTGACTCCAGATCAGCAACATGAAGCGGCCGATTCTCAACCCTTCACATCAGCCAAAAAAGGGGACGCTGAAAACATTTTTCCCTTTGAGTTTCTTCCTGTTCAACACAACTGAACGCTTTTTGTTGTGTAGGCCCACACACACACACACACACACACACACACACACACGAGCGGATAGTTCACGTGATTATGGGATTCCTCGGCTTTCTAGTGTGCCTGCTGCCTTAACCCGAGTTGAAACAGTAACTGCAGCGGGCCGAGGGAAGCAAGGCTCTTCATTATATAACTCCATGGACTTCTTTTTTTTTTTTTTTTTTTACTGGCACAATGAATGTGAGGAATTTAGGTCAAGGAAACAAAAGCTGGGTCTGGCTATACGGGTTGCAACTGGAAAGCCACAAGCCTGTGGTCCCTGTTCCCAGAAGCTATGAGACATGAAAAAAAACACAAACACACACACAAACCACATTCATCCTATTCCCCTCTCTCGCACCGGGTCAGGCCTGTTCCCATGTTAAAAGAGGATGGGAGGAGGATTCTGCCTTTTAACATGCTTGGATATGCCTCCCTGGATCCACTGTGAGCTGGTTTCTGGTCAACTGGATGGGGTCTAATTGTTACCACAGGATTCCTGCAACCAAGGGTAGACATCCCACTGGGTCACACAATAAAATCAATCTCTCCTTCTCTCTCCCGATGCACACGCAACACAAACACATGCAAATCACCTCCCATGCCCAAAGCAAACTCCCTCTCAAGTGCTTCTAAACAGGGCAGTCTTTGTGGCCCCCGCGCCTGTCAGGTCGTGTTAGCGCGCTACGTCGTATCTCCAGATACGCGGGGGAGAGAAAGTGAGAGAGGGAGCAGCAACTCTCAGCTTCCCGCTAGGTTACAAGGCAGCGCATCACTGGCCTGCCGGGCTGGTGGTACGAGGCATGCGGGAACACAATAGAAGCCTTTGTGCCTTGTCATCTGGCCATTAGACACTCTCTCATACGAGGGGGGAGTGTGGGGTATAGCTGGTGGGGGGAGATGTGTCGTTCAAGGATGGCGAATCATTAAAAACAGAGGGACCGAGGGGGGGAGAGGGAGATGTTTGCAGGGTGGAGTATAAGGATGACGCATGGGAACACACATGGACTCTCCTCCTGCCCTTTCATCCTATTCGATCACTCACATCTCTGACCGTGCGTCATCGCCTCCCTCGCTGGAGAGATTCATCAGCCTGGGCCAGATCCCCACAGGACTCCTCAATCTTGTTCGGATCACTTTCCCCTTTTCTTTCTTCCAGCGTTGGCCAATTAACCTTTTTGTTTTCTCCCATTGTAACAGCCTTTTTTGTTGCTTTCAGCGGTTGTGTGCATATACCTGTCGCCGGCTCCCCCCTCCCTCTTCGACCCAATAGATCAGGATGAAAAGGTAAATAGAAACCAAGGCATCCCCTTGGGCTCTGTCGGAAATTGTTATGAGTTTGCAGCATTTACACATACGGTATGTAAAACAGGAGAAGGGGGAGGAGAAGAGGAGAGGCCTTACTTATGTCAATAATAATAAAAGAGTTAAAACTCTAAGAAAACCCCCACTTCCTGTCCGTCTCTCTCCATCACTCGTAAATGGAAAGAAAGCACATGCTGCTGCCCATCATCCTTTCCCCGGTCCCTCAGGACTCTTAGATTTTGTAGTCCGCCATGGGAAAGCGCCGCTCTCACCTCACCATCTGTCATTTTCCGTAACTGATGTCAAAACTACTGAAGCGCTTCGCAGAAAGTTTCTTTCATTGAGAGACAAGTTGTCTTTTAGCCAAAAGACCGGACAAGAGCTTCAGTCCCTCTACTATTGTAAAACAGGTTGAGCAGGAGGGAGAAACATTTCTGACTCAATTTAATGTCAACACTTAAGGGCTGCAGCACATCAAAGCCTTGAAAAATGGCCACAATCTTTTGGTAAAAATAATCTCTAATAATATACAATTGCTAACAAAAACAATGGAAGGATGCTGATGTTTAGGTTTTTTGCTTATAAACCGTACTATTGGAAAATTACAATTTTGCCAGATAAAAAGTTACCAAAGTTATTCCACTTCAACCCGGGGAGGATGTGAATGTCTGAACCAAATAGCATGGCAGTTCATCCAATAGTTTCCAGACATCAAACAAATAAATGAGAACTTTATGGTGGCACTAAAAGCAAATTCAGGAATTAATCTTCTGGGGACCATAGATATCTGTACCAAAAATGGCAAAAATGAGGCTTGTGGACTCGAATTCTGATGGGATAGAAACATTTAACTATTGGCAAAGAGAGAAATATTCAAATTAAGCCGTTTGGCATTCAAGCTTGCACACTTTAAAAACTGAGCAGTCGTGGCACTGCATGGACATTTCGCCAAAAGCAGAAAGACTCTTCTTCGGTGGACTCCCTGGAGCTTGGCTGGTCGCTCCCTGGCACACCGACATGGCCTCACCTCACAGGATATGATGTGATATGTGAGATGAAATACCATATTTACCAAAAGTACCCAGCGAATGGGCAGCCAGCCAGTAAATGGACAGTCGAATGCCGATGGGCTTTCATTGACAAAATGCTTTCATTGAATGAACGTGATGTGTCAGTGGGTGTCTAAACAGGCAATTCGCTGACAGTAGTGCATCTATCACACAGCGAAAAGAAAAAAAGCCCCCGCCATCTACTAATTACCACCTTGTTGGGTTCATTTGGCACCTCGGGGTAACAGAATGTCCCGCCTCATTTTGTGTGACAGGCTACAGAGAGAATGAACAGTGTATTGGCATCTATAAGAAACACAGAGTTTCTTCACTTTCTCTATAAAATGGCAATTTGGTTCTCTCTTGAAAAAGCAGCTGGCACAGACAGATAACACATTTGTGGGCTTGCAACACTAATGGTCTCATCCCCCAAACACATGCTCATGTGATGGTGGTAGAAGTACTCCCACCTCCCCTGAAACACTCCCCCTGTGAAACAGGAGAGTGTCATCTCACTCGAGACGAGCCCCCGTTGCTCTCATCGCCACTGTCCAAAGCCGAGAGCTGTGATTGTCCAGCAAAAAAAAAAGTGCAAAGTCAATTAGTGGCAGCAGCACCCAAGAGATTAATTATAGATAGAGGTCTACGCTTTGGGATGAAAAATGTTACAAGAAGGAAATCAATGTCGCCAACCGCCCTTTTTCTTCCTTCAGGTTAGATACATCCCTTTTAAAATCCAATTAGTGGGGTGGCATCTCAGCATAAGGTCAATCCGCACAAGCTGGATGTTTTAGCTGTAAAATGGCTAATGACCAGTTTGAAAAAAAAAACTCATACATGTTTCTCTTTTCCAATTGTATTTTTTTCTTGAGCAACATATTTAACAGCATAATTCATACGCCGTGAGCATCAAATTCCTATTGATGACACAAGTCAGAAGGGGGGGATGCGATGCTGCAGGAGAAGTGACTCTGTACTATTTTAGGCTTGCTGAGCTGTACAAGGACGGTGGCATTATCCCTGCAACCTTGACAAAATGGCACGATCTACTCTTTAAGTATTTAATTGAAAGGAATGGTCTTGCTGCACATTGCGTGCCGGCTTAATGTTGCGTGTTTATTATGGTGAATGCGATAATCATCAGCACATTTGGCAATAGACACAGATGGTGTCCCAAAGCACTCAACATTCAGAAGTATATTCTTGGCTCCGGATGGTTTGCCTGCTATTGTTGGCCGACTGTACTAAATATCCATTAGTTACATGTTTGAGATAAAAAACTGGCCCTGGGCTTTCTTGGCTCATTTATTAGTACACACCTATTCTGATGATAAATGGGGAATGTGTTTCTACACTCTTTAAACTTTAGAGTCCAGAAGCGAGACCACATATATATTCAAGGTACCCTGTCCTCCCTAATCACTGTGATGCAGCATGTGACGAGCTCTTTTTTCTTCTTCACCCAGACAGTGAGGAGTAACCTTGAAATTGTCCTTTCTAATCCCATTGGGGCTTTGAGGAAGACATTTAAGAAAAAGCAGAAATAAAGCGAAGGTTGAGCCTCTCTCGTCTTGTCTGTCCTTTTTAGATTCTTAGCTGGGGTCATGGAGGTGAAAGAACCGTCACAGCCGACCCCTCAGTCATCCCGAGTGGGTTGGGCCTCCTCCCCTTTCCTGTCGACTTCCTGTGAGGTGGAGCGGACTGATGGATCATGACATTAACCTCTCCTTCGCCCCGTGTCCATGTCCGACGGCGTCTATGAGCGCTGCTATCCGCCCTGCAGGTCTGTCAGGTCCAGCGGTTCGGGGGGTCTCCAGCGCAGACTTTTAGAAAATTAAGAAATAACTTAGCAGGTTTTCATTCATCTAATTGAATGATTTGATAAAATATCGTCACGATACTTAAGTCCCGATATGATATTATCACGATATTGCGATATATTGAGTATTGCGATATATTTGCTTTTTTTTTTCAACCGCAAATTGTCCCCAAAGGAAAGTTTTGTCAACAAAAGATACATTGATTTTACTATTTTAGGGCCTAAAACATTTAGAAGTGATTAAATAAAAGATTGATACTTGGCTTCTGTGTATCGATACAATATTGCCAGGTAAAATATCGCGATACTATGCCGTATCGATGTAGTATATTGTTTTAACTATATGTCAATATAGTTGCCTGTCTGTTGCTCCACCACTTCTGTCCAGACTGACATATCAGCTGTAATAAACTGACTATCACAGCTATTAGATGGATTGGCACAAATCGTTTTTTACAGATAATGCACCTTGACTTGATCTTCGCGCCACCATGAGGTTCACATTTGAGTTTTTTTTTTCAAAACTCAGGGTCATTCCAAAAGGCACGTCACATTTTCTCTTCGCCCCATTGTTCATTCCTCTGATCTGTTTTGTTGAGGCCTTCGGGTTGTGACGCAGAAAAGACGCAGCTCCCTTCTGCAGCGTGCATCATCAAAGGCCTGTTGCTGTTTGCCGTCGCCGCAGATTCAAACCTCCGTCTGTCTGTCTGCATACAGACACACACAAACACCTGCTATACACACACAAACACACACACTTGCATGTGCAAACCCACAAAAGAATCTGCTCGCTGCACGTGAGCATACATGTGCGCACACACAATAGCTTCCAGAGAGACTGAATGAGAAGCAGAGATCAAAGAGTGTAACAATCTTTTTTTTCCTCCTCATCTCCTTGATAGAGAGTGATCTTTATATCCCATCGTATGGAGACGGGGGGGACAAAGGGTTTCATTGTCATCAGTAGATCAGAGGGAATGAAAGAAGTAACATGGGGAGAGATCAATCGCTGTATTATTGAAGGATCGGAGAGAGTGGAACCCCACAAAGATAGATGGAGCAGCAGCAGGAGCTTCTGCAGCTCTGTGGTTCACGGTTCTTGCAGAGCAAGTAAAGTGATGTGCTCTTAGCCTTAATAACTTGGGCTGTCACTGACAATATGCCACCCGATGCATCAGAGCGAACCCTCAGGGGACAAAAAAAGTCTCTCCCTTTCTCACACACACACACACTGAAACATAAAAAAAGGACACTGTGAAGTCTGAGAACATACCCAGGTGACACTGTTACACATCAGAGATCAAAGATGTGATGTGATGGGGGACTGAGGATACGCTGATCTACCCGTCGAGAGAGATTTACACGGCACAGGTACCCAACAAATACTTTGTGGACTTGCGATGTTCTCGCATCTACGTGTGTGCGTCAGACTCGCTTCAAAAGGCCTCGGGTCGTCAGCAGGGCTGGTTTTTTTTAGGCGCGTCTGCTAATAATATGCACAACGGAGCAGAAGGCTTTGTATTGGAAAGCACAGCCCGCGGAGCTGCGGTTGCTGATTTGACATGTGCATCTCTTGCCGGGCCTGACCCAGATGCTGCCTCCATCCTTGACTCACACCAAATTTGCAAAAGGGCATCGTGCAGACACACACGTCAGGGAGGCATTTCAATGCATTAGTGCAGAAACATAACACAAAAAAAAACATTCATTCATTAGTCGATTAATTATTACAGTGAGAGTGCCAACCATTTTTATAATGTAAACATTTGGCAGCGTTCCTGATGTATAGTGGTGAGATTTAGAAAGTAAAGGCGTCATTAAAATACTTGAATGTATGAATGAATGAATGTCAATCTCCACCACTTGCTGGTTGTTATGGTTGTAATACTTTGCCTGGTTATTCCTTTTGTTTTCTTAAAATAAACTTCACAGTACTTTATCGATTTACTTCACTTCAGCCGCAGGTTGGAATTGTAGATACAAAACCTATAATCAACCCATAGAAGTAGAACGCATTATTAAAACACCCAGCGGTAGATAAAGTAGTTCCTTCAGCTAGAATATCAATGTTGAGGAACGTGCAGGGACAAAAATAAAAGATGAGTTAGAAAGAGACATTTGATATGTTTTATATCAATACATTGTCCTTTCTCCTCTCTGCTTCTTCTCCATGTTTGTTGGGGTGTCACAATACCAGAAATGTCGTAAAATGTTTAGAAAATATGGAAATTCAAAACTATAATACAACGACAATCAAGCCTATTTTAAACGAGCAAAAAATACCATGGTTTGTAAAACCTCGGCAGGTATTGTTATTCGGGACTGCAGATGAAAAATAGCCTCTTGGCTAACTCCGGCGCATTTATAGAAATGTTTTTTTTTTTTATTAATGTGCACTGTCCCCTTATCAAATAAACCATTATTAAAAATTGTACCATTTCATACCCCTGGCTGGCCATTCGCTTTACCTCCTCAACGCGCTCTGCAAGTCAAAAAGCAATTCCAGGTGCAAGGAACACACACACACACTCACACACACACTCACACACACCCTAATCCATGTGGTCCACCTCTTGGAGGTCAGCCAGGGATGAGACGCATGAGGAGAAAACACTCCCCTACATTACATCCATCCATCATGTGCTGGAGCCGGCAGCTGCAGGACGGGATCCTGTACAGGAAAGGTATCACTGGAACGAGTCAGCTGGCTTGACTTCAGTCTTCTCAGCCCGATGTCCACCCACCATCCCTCTCACTGATATGTGTGTGTTTGCTCGTAGTGCAGGAAATGCTTGGAGTTGGGGCTAGGTGTACGACTTTAGCTTTTGCGAAGCCTATAGACGTCGCTCGGCCACTGGATACTGACATTTATCCAAGATTTATCTTTCTCTCTTTGAAGGCACACAGGACCGGGGGGGGCTGCTCAATAAGCCGGGCGGATGCCCCGGGAGAAGAGGCCGGCCACATCAGTCACTTACAGCAGATGAAAAGGCTTTAGCAGCCAGACGCCGGAGAGCAGATACGAGGAGAATCAGAAGGCAAAAAGCTCCCGACAACCGCTGAATGTCAACGGAGTATTTACCTCGTGCTGTTTTCAAGGCCCTCTGTGATGACTCGCATTTGTATTCTTGTAGTCGCACACACGCGGCGGACTTTAGTGATGTGTTCAATAAATAATTCTTCCACACGACAGAGGACTCTTTGACGTCTGGGGAGGAGGGCGGGGCTGAATTGGAGTGGATCTAAACAAACATCTGTGTGCTTGCTGTGAAAAGATGGATAGATGTGTGTGCGTGTGTGTGCGTGCATGTGTGTGTGTGTCAGAAACAGCCATAATAGCAACTCCAGGTTGTGACTAAATGCCAGAAACATATACATTCGTTCGATCCACAACAAATGAAACTACAATTTCCATGTCTGTCACGTGATGCCACAAAGCTTCAAAAAAATACCTTTTCCTGTCGACTAACACGGACGTCTTTAAATACAAGTACAAACACTTGCCACTACTTTAAGGTTCTGACTTATCTCAAACACACTTATGGCCAAATCAAGAGTTATTTTTCCCTTTTCTGCTCATGTGTTTGAGTCAGAGAGCGAGGCGGGACCGAGGGCTGTGAGGCGGGCCGAAAGAAAAATGAAAGGAAAATCTATGAGCTCACGGATGCGGAAGATCTCGGTTAGATCTAGGAATATCTAAATTCTATAAATCAGGAGGGTTTTTTTTTTCTTCATGCGCCACTGAACAACTCTCGTAGAGATGAACGGGCCGCCGTCCCTGCACCCGGTTATATTTATAGGCCGATGGTCGCCTGCCCCCGCAGCTGCACTTTTACACGACACCACGGTCGGTCAGTCGGAGATGATGGAAAAACAACACGACTGTAAAGTCTTCCGGCTTCCTCGAAGTCACAGTTGTGACGGCGTAGACATCATTTTAAGAAACACAAGCTGCTGTTGCAAAGTAACCTGCCATCTGGTGGAGCTTCTATTTTTTTTTTTCATGTGTGTGCAAAAATAATAGGGGTGGGGGGAAAAAAATCGATACGGCACAGTATCGCGATATTTTGCCTGGCGGTATTTTATCGATACTCGATCTTTTATTGAATTAATTCTGAATGTTTTTGGTCCTAGAATAGTAAAATCAATTTATCTTTTGTGGACAAAACTTTCCTATGGGGACAATTCGCGGTTGAAAAAAAAGCTAATATATCACAATACTCAATATATCGCGATATCGTGATAATATCGTATCGGGACTTAAGTATTGTGGGACCCTAACTGCTAAATTCAGACGCAGCGCTTCGAGTCTTTCATCACATGGACGTGGGTGCGTTTTCATCTTTTTTTTTCTTTTGATTTAATAGCATCTTGATGATATAAGGCCTTCTCTCTGCAGGAAGGAACAGTGCACACAGAGCGCGGCAGAAACGACGCCCGGCCTGAGTGGGTGAGTCATGGAGATGTGTTGCTCGGGGGACTGATCCCGGCAGAGCTGATTTAATAGAGTACAGAGTCCTCTCCCGGGCCGGTCCATAGGTCTTTGTTATGAGTATGATGTCAGAGAGATTGCTCGCCGGAGCTTTCCATTCGGGGATTTGGGATTTCTGTTAGACTGATTTGTTCCATGTGTGGTGGTTACAGCAGTACTGGAATGCAGTCACACGCAAACAAACAAACAAAGAAAAAAAAGCATAGTTCATCCCCCCCTTCAGAAGTTAACCTTAACCAGCAAAGGGCGGTTTTCGTCACGACAAAAGAATGGGGTTCATGGGTGAGCCAGATCTGTGAGCAAGTCTAATAAAGATGTAACCGAGTCAGCGAACCAGCGATACAAACACCAACTCTCCTCACAGTGTACACATGCAAGCACCAGAAAAACCCCCACAGAGATGTGTTATGTCAAAACCAATACATTGAGGTTATAATCAGCATTAATGACTCATTTCCACTGTGAGTCAATGATCATCATCTGCGTTATTTTGCATTCCGCCGGAGATGCAAATGACTGTAAAAACACTGAGAAATACAGAAATACGACGCGAACAAAAATGCAGTGAACAATGTGTGTGCTTAAAATAAGGTCAAACATGTGGGAGGGAAGGGAGAGTGGAAAAAACAAGCGGGTGAGAGAGTATGCATGCATTGACGGAGGCACAAGAATACACAAGCACAACAACTCCATATGCATTCGCTGTACTCTCGAGTCCATCTTCAATGCCCTCTTTGCACAGCTGGAGTCGGAGGTGCATTGCGCTGAATTCAGAGACAAGTGTTCCTCGAACGCTCCTCGAGGCTTCTTTTGACAGCGGAAAGCTTTTGCCGCGTCTCAGTGTGGAGAAGTGCGTCTCGCTCTGTAACAAAACAACCACGCTCTTATTTGAGCGCCGTGAAAAACTAGTTTGGATGCTGGCAGCACTGAGGGAGAGGAGAGACAGAGTGATGGGTGGACACACTAACCAGTAGAGGTGGGGGTGAAAAAAAATCGATACAGCATAGTATCGCGATATTTTGCGTGGCGATATTGGAAGCCGAGTATCGATCTTTTATTTAATCAATTCTAAACTTTTTTGGTCCTCGAATAGTCAAATCAATTTATTTTTTGTTGACAAAACTGTCCTTTGGTGACAATTTGCGGTTGGAAAAAAAAGCAAGTATATCGCAATACTCAATATATCGCAATATCGTGATAATATGGTATCGGGACTTAAGTATTGTGACGATATTGTATCGTGGGAAGTATCGTGATTCCCACCCCTAATAACCAGAGTTATGAAAGAGGATATCATCAACTTTACGTCTTTGTTTACTTTTTTGTGTGATTTTTAATTTCTTCTTCAGCCATCTTTGGACCAGCAGCACTTACGTATATGTGGAACTTTAACAAGGAAAACGGTAGTTATTATACAGCATTTCAAAAGATCACAAAAGAGGGAAGAAGTTTTAAGCCCAGCTCAGGGTGAAATACATAATGCCAACGGTATCTCATAGATTGAGATGAAATATTATTATGAAGTCAACGTTGCACCGGTTCCCTCCCTTTTTGAGGAAAAGGGAACTGGAAGTCCTTTCCAGATTCAAGGACTCTTTCCTGCAGCACTCTGTTGCCTCGTTGCATAAGAGAAGCACAATTGTAAATGTCTTGTTGGCATTTGAATTATTGTGTCTCCACTTCTGGATGAACACTTAACAAGAGCACTATCTGCTGAAAAATTGAAAAATTGTGTGCAGTGTAGAAGTAGTCTGTAATTCATAACAAAAATAACTGTGTGTGTGTGTGTCTTTGCATGACGGTTTGCACACGGTAGTTAAAGTACTCTGTGTGTCTTTACGTGTGTGTGTTTTGGTGCACGTTTAGCAACAATGGATTAACATTCTGTCTTCTTTTGTGCAATTACACACAAAGAAGATGCACTTACACACCCGCACACGCCCACAGGTGTACGAGCAGAATAAGGACGTGTACCGCCAGGTGAGGGTAATCCATTAGGCTCAATTACTCCAACAGGACGCCCCTTTCCTCGGGCGCACACATCCCAGCGAAGAGTGAAGAGAATGAGGATGCCAACCATTTCCAAAGACAATGACAAATTTAATTAACTGTGAGAAACAGCTTTAGGGAAACTCGTAGCAGTATGCGCCATAATCCGTTTTCCTTCAGAACAGGATTATCAATGGTGAGAAGGAGCATAAGAGCTGGCGGCCCGGATGAGGATTGATGCTCGGTGGCGGAGGCATTGTTCAATGAATGCAGGGTCTCATGGAGGGGGGGGGGGGGGGGTTACAAGTGGATTGCCTGTGATGGTAAAACCCTTCTAAAAAAATACTAAAGAAAGCTGTAGTCCAGTCACAACACAGTCAGCTCTCATGGTGTCACCTTCGAGGACGATTGGAAGCCAATTGTCAACGTAAAGAACAAGAAAAAAATGTTACTCTTCATTTCTTCATGTAACTCAGTGATTCTCAAACTGTGGGGCGCGACCCTCTAGTGGGGCGCGAAGGTATTACAGGTGGGGCGTGAGGGGGATACAGATTCTTAAAAAATATATATAATTTTTTTTTTAAAGAATCCTTTATTAATCCCACAGTGGGGGGATTATTCTCTGCATGTCATCATCCTTAGTAATGAAGGAGCTTTGTGCTGCTGTGAAGCTCTGGGGCTTCAGTGCCTTGCTCAAAGACACTTCAACATAAAACTATGAGGAGAAAACAGGGATCCAACCGGCTTCCTTGCTCATCTTTTTTGCCAAATATGAGGTTTTTTTTTGCACATATATAACTTTATTTGCATTGTTTTAACAAAGTGATTGCACATGTTATTAGTTCTTGTCAGATGGAGCAATCTGGTTTACTTGAAAGGGATTTACATTTTCTTTAATCTATTCATTAAAAAAACACGGATGGAGGAGTCTCAACAAGTCGGACCATTTTGTTCCATGTTGTCGGGGCGGTGGAACATTTTGCTTCCTCCAAAGTGGAGACAGAAACAGTTTGAGAACCACCGCTCTAGCGAGCGCCGATAACACGCTGGCAAGGTGTACAAACACTGGAGTGTCGTGCTGCCGTTTGTATAAAAATAGCACGACAATGCCTCATTGTCACTTAATGATCTATTACTCTCCGTGCTGATTCATATTCACGGCTGAAATGTGGAGGCGAGGGTTGCCGCAGTTACACCGCATGTCCTCAGGGAGAGAGTATTTAACGCGAGACACGCTGCTTCCTGCATTTCCTCCGCCGGCGTTCACCGAATGTGAAATGGAAAAGTGGATCGCGGCCATCGCCATCCTATCATAACAGAGTGTAGGTTGGGGTGAGGGGGGGGAGGGGGGGGGGGTTGATGCAGCATTGCTGTACTCGGTCTGAATGACAAGCCTGTCAGGAGAGGCAGGTGTAAAAAATCTATTAGGGCCAATGAACAGACAGCGTGCGTTCGCCGTGCAAACCCCTAATTTTCAATTACAATAGTGGATTAATAGCAATCAGCACACCCAGGTGGTGCCTGTGATTAGCTAATCTGCAAAAGCATGCATAATTGCATCTGTTCTAGTCCACACCTCGCGCTATAGCGTGCCCTGGTTAACATCCTGTGGCAGAGGGGAGGAGGAGGAGGAGGAAGAGGAGGATGGGAGAGGGACATACTGTACTTCCATAAGGAAATGTTTGTCATGAAAATAAATAAAAAATGTCACGCGACGTTGGTAATCGTAATCACTAGCAAACTGTGGTGGGAGGGGAGAAGAGGGCGAGGCAATTATAAACTAAATTTGCTCAGTGGGAATAGCCTGTCATCGTGTAACATCTCGGCCCAGCTCTGCCCGGGTAAAGCTCCTCTCGGGGAAACGCCGGCACATGTGCAGAGAAATCAAACTTTTGGCACTTCAAAAGACGTTCTGCCGTTTAATCAAGGCGACACAAACCCGTGGCAGTGATGATTTTTTACTTTTTTTTCCTCTCCAAGCCGTTTCACTCGTAAGTGGACAGACAAAGTTAAATGCTCACAGCCAATCTCCTTAATAGGAAGGGAGGGAGAGTTGAGAGCAGGCTCTAATTTAGAGGAATAAATACATTTTCAATTAGACGGCGGAGGCGGTGAAGGAAGCGTCATTACCCAACGGTCAGGTTTTCTTTTTTTTTTATTTTTAATCCTGCAGCCCGGCTCGGATTGAGGCATCAATCATTGTTGAGTTAACGACTTTTAACTAATTGTCACGATCGTCCTCGGGCCTGCTTTGAGTTCACTCGCCATCTTTAGATTAATTGGACTTGGAAAACACAAAGATTATGAGACCTGCACCGTGTGTGTGTGGGCTGCAAGCGTGCAGGTCATGTGTTATTATCTCAGCTCGTGTAGTTCACTCGGTCTGCCATGGACGGCTACAGCTGGTTCACTTTATTGTTATTACTTCTCAGACGGTCACTTTTTATTGACTCCTTGACCTCGAGAGTTCAGAGGAGTCACGTAAGGGAGATGAAATGTCGTTAGTCGGCAAAATACCTCAAAATTAACCGACGAGTCCACACGCTTTCTATTAAAAGACATTAAGAAGTGTTTGACGCTGAACTCACGTGTGGCAAGAATACACATGGCAGGCAGACTCACACCAACACCAAGAAAAAGCACAAAGAAATAAAAAAAACAAGCCTCCATTAACCTTTTGGAAACCATGTGCGAAAATCCTCCCGCTCAAATTTGCCCCATTCAAACCATCTTTTGGCATAAAAAACGTCATATTTTTCCATTTTTTTTAACCAAACGACACAGTTTTTTGACTGAAACTCCTTCCTGACAGGCCAAGACTTTATTTTATTGTGATTTTTGTTGTGGATTGTGATTCTTTAGGTCCTAATCTTTCCAAAAAGGTGTCTTATTGACCCCCCCCCCTCCCACCTCCGGCACAATCCCGTCGAGCATGGTGAGAAATGAACATCGGCTTAGATTCATGATATTGGGAGTATTGTTATGAGAATTTAAAAAAAAAAAAAAATCTTTTCAATGGATAAGAGCGAGAAAGAAAATCAAAAAAAAAAGGGCGAACAGTAATTGAATCCTGAAAAGGATGAACGTTGGAACGCCAGCACATATTGGATGCAGCTTGCTGTAGGGTCTCTTTTGAATGAGAATAATAATGAAACATAGAAAACAGACAGAGGTGCCGGCGAGAGTATCACACATTTGCATCTTCTGTCCTCCGGTATCACAATCGTGTCCAATCCAGCATATATATATATATATATATATATATATATATATATATATATATATATATATATATATATATATATATATATATATATATATATATATATATATATATATATATGAATATTAAAGCAAGAGGGACGACACCGACTCAAACAGCCGGATCGGTATCGGCACTTTAAATCGTATGTTTGTATGCGAGACACATTCCTGTTGAAAGATGTGTAAAATAACACTACCTCACTTTACTCACGTGCAATATGTGATATATCTATATCTATATCTATATATCTATATATATATAAATGCACCTTTTGCTCATTATACCTTGTATATAGGGTTTTTCATTTGTTTGTTTGTTTGTTTGTTTGTTTGTTTGTTTGTTTGTTTGTATGTATGTATGTATGTATGTATGTATGTATGTATGTATGTATGTATGTATGTATGTATGTATGTATAGTGTTTTTCATATGTATGTATGTATATATAGTGTTTTTCTCCATATTTTCTTTCTCCTTCCTATTATAGTGTGTTTCTATTTAAAAAAACTGACTCAGAGCCCTGTGGAAAAAAATTCCAATGAGTCTGGACTGTTGGTCAATCCAGACTAGTTTTTATATATATATATATATATATATATATATATATATATATATATATATATATATATATATATATATATATATATATATATATATAACATTGTTATTGTGGATTCTCACTGTGTATTTGTATTACTTGTTTTATTTTTACTCTATGTCTCGTGTGCACTTTAACCGTCTGCCGCTACGGAACTAATAAAGGAATATTTCATCTTATTATTCTAATAATCAATAACAATTCAGTAAAGTTACTTCTATGTATTTCTTCATCACATTTTCTTTAAAAAAGGCAGGAAACCGTTGTTACGTCGTGCATGACGTCGCCTTGCATTTAAACAAATGATCACACACACACACACACACACACACACACACACACACACACACGTCCACCACATCTCATGCATTCATCAGGTCGGTGCCCAGGTGTCGGATCCCAAAGTTAAAACACAGACATCAAAGCTCACTGTCTCCACAACTGAGGAAGAGCTCTCATCTTCAGTCATTTTGCCAGAAACAGAACAGCCTTCGAGAAGCGAGGAGGATTGACGTCAGATTAGTGTCAGGATGTTTTTTTTCTTTCTTTTTTTTGTAATTCTCGGCTGCATTCAGGCTTTAGAGTTGTTTGGGGGAAGGAAACAAAGAGAAAGGCAATCAGCAGAGAGCGGCATCAATCTTCAAGCCCTTTCAGGGATTTCAATCCCGGCGACGCCGCAGATACACGACTGCAGGTTGTCAGGAACTAAAAGCGGCGTCACACACGTTCCTTCATCCTGCTGGAACACAGAGACCTGCTGCTGTGGGACTGTTTCAAACACGGTAACTGCTTTAACCCGGTGTTTTTTGTTCCTTAACCTTTTGGAAACCGTGCGAAAAAAATCCTTCTGCATCAATTGTAAGTCCCAGCATGCCCCATTCAGACAATCTTTTTGCATAAAATATGTAATTTTTGCATTTTTGAACCGAACAACTCCTTCCTAACAGGCCAACACTTTTTTTATTGGGATTTTTGTTGTAGATTCAGATTCTTTAGGTCCTAATCTTTCCAAAAAGGTGTCTTATTGACGCTCCAGGAGGCATTTTTGGGGAATCTGGCTCATATGCTGGATGTTCATAGTTACGATCAAAATATATTTTATAAGTGATTTTTTTTTTTTGCCACAAGACTTTGCTGAACAAATACATACAATAAACACAAGAATTAGAATTAATTTGGGGTTTCTACGATGACTCAAACACAGGGAAAAGAAGGTCTGGAGACAAAATTGGTTCCAAAGTTTTCGGGTTGATTCCCAGTGCAAAGTATTTGATTTATTGATCGCTGTCGAGATAATTATGAATTGATTATCATAATTGATCCCGGCTCCGCGGTCACAATTTCCACCCTTGCATTATACTGCCAACATGGCGGAAAAATGCCTTTTTCACGGAAGAATTTCAGAGAGCACTAATAACATTAATAACGGCGCCATCCCATTCTAGCGTCCCAGTGAGCGACGACAGTGACCTCGTGAGAACAATACCAGCACCCTGCAATCCAGCCATTATGAATTTCATTATTCACTCCTGTGCTTTTCCTACTGTGACAATCCAAAGTGTCCCCTGTTGTAAAAGCCTATTGATGCAGTTCAGCAGAGAACATAAAGGGCGGCAGAAAAAGAAACTTTTGGCCTCTGGAGAACATTATTTAGAGCACGTTGAGCTCCATTTTTTCCACCTAGCGCCAACCACTGCAGCCCTTTTTTTGTGAGTGTACAAAGGTGCTTAATAGCCCTCTGTAATACAGCACATTACAAATGATACTGCCTTTTTAATACTTATGATTACCAAAGACTTTACTAAAGTAATGTACAACCATATGGCCTAATTTCCTTGGGCAATATGGCAGCATGATGGATGCCGAGTTGCTTTACTTAATACTCAGCGGAGGGGCACTTGTAGCCAATCAGATAGCCTGGCTGCATGCAAAGAGGCCAAGCTAACTCACTGTCCTTGAAAGCTGGCACCGTGGTACCCCACAGTGCTGCAATAGCTGGCTGCAAAAAGGCCTCATTTCCCAGGTGATGAAGTAGTCTAAGGTCTCCGGGGTTTGTCGTCTGTTGAACTCTGTGTGTAATTGGTTGTGGACCGGTCACAAAGTAGAGGTCACAAACCCCCCCAAGCAGTCTCCAGAGCAATGTGCTGAGGTGGCCCGGTGAGATTTTTCTTTTTGTCAATTTCCTTCTCAGGAAACAGCAAAAGCTGTTACAGGTCGCCAATGTTCTGCTCTAGGCACTCAAATCACTACAGGACCTAAGAGGACATTACTCGGATGGAAATAACTGTTTCCAGCACAACATCGCAGCTCCAAGAGGTTGGCATGCCGAGTTAACCTACTTAGAGAAATCTGCGAGAAGGGGGGGATGAAGGAAGTAGATAAAATCGTGCTTCAATCGAGCTAAAGGCAGTTCTGCTCCAGACCGCTCTATCAGGACCAACTTATTGAGTCAGAGTTAAGTCCAAGAACCGGTCCTGTCGAGTGCGAATCGAGTCCAAAGGCAGTCGAGACAAAGTCCAGAGCAAACTTAGTCCTGTTCAAGACCAAAACAGGCATTTCCAATGCTAATATAGCGAGTTCACAGCAGAAATATACAGTTTTCAACCGGTGAAAAAGAATATGGTGCTCTTACCTGATGTGGATGATAGGTTTTGAATTTGATGGAAGATAAGGGTCCACATGTAAAAAAAGAGAAAAAAAAGTTTAACATTGATGTTATATTGAGTAATAGTAAGAAGTGTAAGATTGTTTAAGTACATACAGCGACAGAAACAACTTGAAGACATTCACCGAGTCGTCTCAAGAGGATATAAACGAAGCACTCCAGAGAGAGGAACAGAAGTGGACCAGGCGGAAACTCAAGGTAAACGGATACACGGACAGCTTTTGTATATAAAACACTTCTCCACATCCTGAAACGATGACGGAGAACATAATACTTCCCGTACCGGCATGAATCGATTAGACGGTGAGATCCGGCGAGGTCTGCCGTGTGTGCACAAACCACGAGGAGGACTCTCAACCGGCTGTGAAGCAAATTACCACAGGAAACAAGCTCTATTCATACTCATTAAACTCCACTGGCAAGGCAGCCAACTGCTGGACGTATATTAGCGTACAGGTACAGCGAGAGAAAAAAAACTAATTCCTGCTGCTTACGAGTCAATAAAAGAAGAAAATGTATGGCGGAAAACTACATTCAAATGACGTTGGGTTTCATAAGAAACCTGAAACTTCTTCTTACGGTTTAAAGCTGGAGAAGAGCCTCATTACGCATTTGGCCTAGTAATTAATAGAGGTGGGGGAAAAAATAGATACGGCATTGTATCGCGATATTTTGCGTGTCGATGTTGTATTGATACACGGAAGCCGATTATCGATCTTTTATTGAATCAATTCTAAACGTTTTGGTCCAAGAATAATACAATCAATTTATTTTTTGTCCACAAAGTTTTCCTTTGGGGGCAATTTGCGGTCGCAATATATCGCAATACTCAATGTATTGCAGTATCGTGATAATACCGTATCGGGACTTAAGTATCGTGATGATATCGTATCGTGGGACCTCTGGTGATTCTCACCCCTAGTAATTAAATAAATGTCCGATTATCAGCCAATCATGTATCATATATCTGTGTGTGTCTGTGTGTGTGTATTGTGCATCCCTTCTAGAAAGTATATGCACCCAAAATCGAGGACAACACAATACAAGTCACCATCTCCGACTTGTTCAGCCCTTGTCTGTATAAGACGGATCTTAATCCTAATATCTGTCATGTTTCATTACGCAGTGTCTTTTTTTCCCTTCCCACCATTGAGACAGATATTAGATGCCATCTTCCTCAAAGCCCCGATGGTTTCTGGAGACTTTCTCGGGAGGTGTGGACAGCTCCGAACAATCAGTCAGCCCGCAGACGGCCTCTCCTTGTCATTGCTCAGTCGGAAAAAGGCGGAGAGGATGTTTTTTTCTTCTTTCTAACCAGCAGGTGTTCTCTACACACTCCTAGCAGGGGCCCCTTGGTCCCTCATCCATCTGTTGGCCGTCCCTCACACTCATTAATTCCCGCCGGTCCCCCAGGTGGCTGCGAGTTTGGTGCGATGTGATTAAGCTCAAATGAACCACCAGGCAAGAATAAAGAGAAGCTCGAGCCCCCTCAGAGGAGATCGTGAAAGAGAGAGTAAAGAGAAAATGCTGACAGATCTTTTCTGATCACAAGGTGTGAGGGACGGTTTGTCTCTGTGGGCTCCGAAACCAACAAAAAGCTGCTCCGGCAGCGAGGCCAACTTGATTTCTCCAAGAAAAATAAAGTACGGAAAAAGAGAAAACTGCTGAGAATCTGACGCTTTGTCGATGAAGGTGCTCATACGCGTTCCCTTTTTGAAACGAAGAACCCCCTTTGAGATGCATTAGCAGCACAGCCTTCTTAGATTATGAACATATCATACCAATTATAGGCTAAAGCAAATCTTCAGAGAAATGGGTTCTTACTGGAAACTGAGTTAAGTTAAGTGCCTCCGACGTCATTAAATGAAGACTTTTATCCGTCTTAAACTCTGACTCATGCATGGTTGAACAGCTGAAGGAGCCAAACCGCTGACCTCTTGTGCCCCTTTGACCTCTGTTTGTTTTTGTCTTGTGTCTCTTTGTAGTCGTTTTGTGTCTCTTTCCGTCCGAAGGTCTTCCTCCTGTATGTATAATTTGGTGGGAGGGCTTTCACTCGTAATACATTTACGAATACATCTCATTATATGACGAATAACAAATCATATACGCGACTGTGTTAAATACTGTTTTTACATGCACAGTTGCATCCATCAACACATCTAATGTTATTTAAATGTCATCTTCATCAATGTAGTGCTGTGCCCCACCTGTATGATCCCTCATCACATCTGCAGCTACTGATATGGACCAACGTGCACCTGTGTCGATTATCATCACCTGTCATACACATCCTGAGCTCTTCCTGCACTTCTGTGAGAATCATTTAGGAGTGGCTCTCCAACCCCAGTCCTCCTCGCTCTTAAAGCTGCTCTGCTCCGGGCATGTACACCTCGGTCTTTCCCATGACTCAGCATATATAGACCTGCCGCCTTAAGAGAGGCTGGAGACACACTCTTGACCAACAGGGTCAGATACTCCACTGGAGTTATGAAGTAAATGTCATGGGAATGCTATGAAGACTGGTCCATGTGTGATTTGGGCTATCGAGTGCATGGGTTTACAAAGCAGGATGTTTAATACCTCTGCTCATTGTTGGCATTGCTGAGTTCATGGTGCCAACTGCAGGAGCTCAACGATGGATTTGAAGCTCGGCACGCGTGCAACTAAAGTCTTCTGCATTCTCCGTTGATGTGATGAAACAGAACCGGGGTTAAAAGGTTGAAAGGTGCCTATTAAAAAAAAAACCCACAAGGCCTCTGCTCTCGAGTTAATTACATTTGATTTAAGCGGCTCGTTTCAACGCTATCTTCTGACATAAGAGGCAGCGCATCACAGCGCTATCATCGCTAAGGGAGCATCATTAAAACGCAGATGGACCCGTGATCAGAACGTCTGCTATCGGCGAGATAATGAGCGGTATGAATATCTATGACTTTAACAGCCCGTCCCTGAACACAATACCACATCTACATGCCACCTCTTTTTTCATCTTCGCAGCACTCAGTCAGGATTTCCAGGTTTATGTAAAAGCTGACCTCCTTCGCGTTCCTTCTCCTTATTTCTCCTCCAGGACTTTTAATCATCCCTTGAGCCTTCATTTTCACAGGTGCAGTCCTCCTAATCACAGCCATCTGGACCGGTTTTGCCTCTGGACTATATTGCTCCGTTTATGAAGAAGTTTGATCCCAGGTTGAACATAAAAGTCCTGTAGACGCCTGGCAGGTGCTATAGTTAGTTTGAAGATAGCAGTTTTCTTACACATGGATGCATTTTAAAATAAACAGAACCAGTCTGATTTTAAGAGGCAGGTAACCGTGTACATTAGTAGACTTTAACCTGTGCACAAGCTGATTTTAAACTACTCTATATTATATCATTTGCATGGAAAGATGTAAAGGGTGACATTCATTTGAATGAATCTTCAGGTCAGCTCAACAATTTGGTATCAAATGTTCATAATGCCTCCACATTAGTCGTTGAAAATCTAACAAGGCAACATTACAATAACAACACAACCACACACATACACACAACTATAACACGAACATTTGATTTCCTCAGCATTTCAATTGTGTATTTTTATGCAAATAACCACTTTAGATGACAATGTTGACGTAAAAGGATATTTAGATTGCTGGTTTGCATTCTGCAGAATCATTCTGGGAAACAATATTTATTCTTTCTTTCCTCTAAAATGTAAAATGTGTGACTTTTGGAAACCAACGTAATCGACAAAAAGTCACGCTGAGAACAGATCAGCTTAATAACCCTTTTAGTACTGCAATGATAACAGTCCGTCTAGTTTTTTTGATCTTATTTATCAATAAATATGTAAAAAAAAAAGTCCTTTTGGCAAAATTATTTCGCTCTTTTTTTTAGGACAAATTTAACTTTCAAAATCTGGCAAGTCTTCGTCATTATTATATGTCATAAAGGCTTAAAACCGTGTGTAAAAACTAAACAGTAAAAAAACATTTAAATTTTAATCATATTTATCTTCTAAACAATTGAAAATGAACCTGAGCAAAGCTTTTGAGATTAAAAAAAAAAAAAGCTAACTGGTTAACTGGCGGTTATCTTTCATAAGGTCCGATGTGATACAAAAATATTTGCGATAAGCATATATAATATATGCATACATATATATGTATATATGCTTCAGGAGTGTCTTTCCCTGCTGTAAGAGCTGAAGAGAGAGAGAGAGAGAGAGAGAGAGAGAGAGAGAGAGAGAGAGAGAGAGAGCGACAGAGAGAGAGAGAGAGAGAGAGAGATGTATCTATGACTGTACAGCAGGGGGCAGGCTGGCAGTGAGCGTACAGTGAAGATGTATGTGCACACCAGCAGGGACCAGCGCTCATGATCTCCATGCAAGAACATGGCCAACAAATCATTAAGTATTTTAGTTACTGCTCTAATAACTTGTACTGCACCTGGGAAACAAACCACCTGCAGGATCACAGAGGAACGCAATGAAGGGAGGAATTCCTCTGATGAAATGAGACATAGTCCTGTCATGTGTTGTTGCTATTTTTTCTGACAGTGGTGGCTGTCACCGTGCTAGATTTCCCAGCAGCAATGTCAGCTGCCCCCCCCCCCCCCTCTCCCACCTCCCTTTTCATTATTACTCCGTTGAACCAATCCTTGACCCCTCTCCCCAGGCTCTCCTCGTCAACAAGGGGCCTAAAAGGATGTGATGAATGCGCTACCGCTGCCTCTCCAGTCTCACATGAAACCTAAACTGCAAGTGCGAGGCATGCGAGAGGAACTGCAGGCACAGGAAGGACCGGCTTCTCCACATTCAGACGTCGTCCCCACATTCCCAAAATGAGTAGGAAATGAATATAAGTTCCCACACAATAAAAGAGACGGAGACAGCTGCTGCATTGGCGATGTATTGTACGCGTCAATAAGATCGATGGTTGAGTTTGACGAGGCGGTCCGATAACGGCTCCCTCAGAGACCGTCATTTTCAGGCAAGAAACTTAATCTTTGTGTGAACAGAGTGCTGAAGGAATGAGTCCTAAATGCTGGAGATTGGTTACCAATTTGGCACTTCAAGCATACACAAAAAATCATGAAAGTGGGGCTCATTTGTAAAGATTACCTTGCTGAACAAAACATGTCTGTTTGCCAAAATCCAGTCCACAAATCCTAATCGCTCCTTTTTTTTTTTTTAAGGGAACCAGAGCGAGGAAAAATACGTCATCCCCTGCTGCATCTATCATAAAGCACATACCGGCCTCCTGGAAGTCAGTATAAGACCCATTCCACTATAAATCAAACAGCATGGTGCAAGAGTTAAACGCCCCTTATAAATTCTTGCTTTTGAGGGGTTTCTGTGGGTTTACAGGAAGCGTGCAAAGTGCATCGTGTGCGTATCCGTTTGTGTGCTTCTGTGTAATGACACCACTTTAAAAGAGGCCAGGGAGCCAATAACTCCATCACCTTTGTGCTGGGTTATTATTACAGGCCTCATCTCACATCTCTTCTGCTTTGCCGCATGCTTAACGAGGTGCTGATGAATGCCAGTTATTACCTCACATCATTAATCACAACTCCTTTTTTCCGGGCTGATGGAACAAAATAGGCAGATTTGGACTCCTGTCAGAAGAGAGGGATTACCCGAGAATAGCTTACGAGGCACTGCGTGAAAATTATTGCGTTTAGTCATAGTTTAAGGTACAATGAGATCCCCGTTTCTTAGCTTCTTCTAAAAAAGCTTTGAACAATGCAATGTGGGTGTATGCTACTTTTTCTAGTGCCAAACAAAAAAGGCTCCGTCTTTACAACTCGCCTCCACAAAACGGCTCACAACGCTTGTCATGTGGGTGAGACATTTGCTCCGACATTCCCGAGCGATTCCAACACCTGTCCGAGGCCATCCGTCACGGAGGAGGAGGAGGGTGGAGGGGGTGTACGCTTATACTGCCTCCGTCGCACGGCTCCGGTGGTAGCCTTTCAAATTATCGCATTGTGTACCCGTTTGCCGTTGTTGCCGATCAGTTATCTCACGCCGGGGCCGACCTCCCCGCATTATGGGCTTCAGAGTGGAGACGGGAGCCAAGGCTGCAGATGCCGTCCTCAAAAGTGATGCAGTCATATTTCACCCTCATGCAGTGCAGTTGTAGCCAGCCGCATCCTCGGGGACCCCGACTGCTGCGCCTGAGCTCCACAGAAAGACGAGGCTTTATGGAGAGCTGCCTTGTCTAATTATACCACGGGACAAATAGCACAAGTAACTTCACTATAACGCAAAAGGGACCGGTAGGAAATGTACTCTGGTTTTATGAACCGAAAGGAAGGCGGAAACATTTATTCCTACACGATCCAGCCGCGGCCAGGTGGGGCGTTGCGATGCTAATGCTGGAAACTGGAAAACAGAAACCGCAGCAGTGTTTTCAGGTTGATGTGTAAAGGGGAGAGGGCTTAAAGAGGAAGAGTTCTCCAGAGACAAACGGTTTAAAAAGGTCATGTATTGTGCGTCAAAAGCCAAGCGTACCTCAGAGGAGGCGGCCATGATGTGAATTTCTACACCAAAAAAAGGAGAGGAAAAAGGGAGGAAGGAAGGAAAAGGAGGAAGAAAAAGGAGGAGGGGAGAAAAGAGAGGCAGTGATAATGAAAGGCAAGGTGAGACTGAGAGATGTGGACAGGAAGTCAATAACCACATACACGACAGAATAAGAGAGCAGAGGTAAAAAAAGAAAAGAAAAGCGCGATAATGAGGTGAAGGCTGAGGCCTAAAACTGACTTTCTTTATAACTCGCCTCCCGGTTATGTTATTAATTCATCCTTTTAGAGATTAGGTTGATAATTAGCATATGGTTCCTTGAGTTACGGCTTACACTTGTTCGATGAGGTCACATTGGCCTCAACCGGTGACTACCACTCTTGAATTAGTGAATTTTTAGAAGATGGACGTTTGTGCCAAATGTGAAGAAATTCCTTCGTAGCGTTCCTAAGTTTTAACATTCATAACAAGGGTACAGCCATAGGAGCACGTAAAGAGATGGACGAAAGGAAGCACGAATGATTTGAAGTTGGTTTTTTTTAGCAATTCGATGATGGGGAATTGACCCAATGTCAATTTTTACCCGATCACATGGCTACGACTTAGTGTAGGCACAGCGGTGCTTTAATTAACCTACATGTTAATACTTGTATGGCAACATGGGCTTAATGGCTATATAGTCATTAGTTTTGCATGGATTAGGGAATACAGTAAACCAAAGTATTGGATGAATAAAATGTGACCTGATGATACACTGTAAAAAAAAATTTTTAAAAACGTAAAAAAAACGATCAATTCAAAATAAAAGGCGAAAACCATACATTTACAGAGATTTTGCAGTGAAAAACTGTTATTTTATAGATTCTTCCAGTATTATGACGATCAAACACCTTCAATAAAGGGATGTTACAAAATATTCTGCAGAGAAAAACGTATTTTACAGATTTTTTTTTCTGTATTAAAAAGTAAACAAAAGCATTGGATGAAAATAAAATTTGACCTGATGTAAATGTGCACACGCTGTTGCAGCCGTACCCTCAATGGGCCAAGAGCCCACTTCACCCAGCCATTAACCAACAATATGGAGAGTCGGGAGGAGCTGGTTGTAGGAAAGTGCGTTAGTTAACAGATGCACGGCAAGACTAAAAGCTATTGCCTCCTTATTTATCAGTCCATTTGGTTAATTCAATTGAAGGCATTGCGAAAGAATTTGGGCCGGCTGTATCATCCACAGCTTGAACTAATTAATGTCAAGATGCTATTTAATTACGGGAACCATTTTGGAATTATACACACCATTAGAGGGGTTTCTTTGCCCTGTCGATAGCAGCTGAGCTGGACATGTGATGAGCAGGTTGACGGCTAAACAAGGAAAGGGAAAACATGTATTCCAGTGCAGTTTTTAATATGCACGCCAGGTTTAAATGCACACACGGCTGCTTTTCTCACCTTTGGCACGCGCGGTCCTCACAAGGTAAGAGGGCCCCACAACGAGCCAATTTAGGAAAGAAGGAATAAAAAGGACCACTGAAATATATGAGCCAAACGATGACGTTACCTCAAATTACATGACATTACCTAAAAGTTCCTCAGTCCTAAAAGGGAATTGAAACACACAGCCAAATGAAAATATGTCTCGATCAACAATATTTGCATAGGCTATGGCATTATCATACGTCTGCCACTGAGTGAGAACTGTTATTTAGATGCATAATCATGGCAATTATCATACCGCGCCGGTGATACCGTAGACTGTATTGTGTGTCTCCATGAAAATGGCGGCCTGGCACTTGTGTGCTCATGCAATAGTGTCTCTGACTCTCCAGTCGGGGCGGTGACAGCGGTTCAGCGAGGGGCGCCACGATTCGGCTGCTATCTGATATGCCGTCAGTCAGCTCGCACGGCGGCAGCTTCCCACCTCCACGATGGGCCTGTCTCCCTTTTTTTTTTTCACCCTCCTCTTTGTCCACGGCCTTTTCATTCATTCAGTTATCGTGTCCCTGTCCACATTGCATTGAAAGAGTTTCCCCACCCCCAGACTACTTCTATCACCCAAACATCAATCAAGTCTTTATCTGCGATGCGAAAATTGTCATTACTGGTATCTTAAGAAGTCCAAAAAAACAAACTGAAGAGGCATAACTCTAAAAGTCCACAGCGCTAACTTTGTGATAATCTGTGGATCCTACCAGAGCTTTTGTTTGGAGCTTCTTCTGAAGGTGTTAATCTGATGAGTGGAGCGGCTCCAAAGTTCATCACACGAGTCATCGTCACGTCGTCGCATCATCGCATTTGCATTCTGCGGTTTTAAAATGACTCAAAACGAATACGCCTATATTATGAGTAATGAGGTATGAATGAATTTAGCAGTTTTAGCATGACCGCAAACCATGAAGGTCAAACATGCGTTCGCTTATTAAGTCGTAAGTAACTTTTTAAATCCCGGTCTGATTGCCGTCATTAACTAATGAGCGACTTCTGACCCTTCATTATGCGACAGGGAGCCACTGCTCGGCTTAGCCGAAGAGACGCTTTGCCTTTTTTCCTCTTCTCCAAACTGAGAACCCCCCTAATGGGTTAAGCCTCAGAACTTGCCCAGTTGTAGTGGCTCTGAACTAAAAATAAAACACACAGGAGGACGGACCCAAAGGCTCCGACGTCTTCTGACCGACGGTATCCTCGGTCAAAAGGAGTCCACGTCCTTGAGAGAGCGGCATGTTCGGCTCGCTCGCTCTAATATCCTCCTCCTCGCTCTCTTCCTTTCCCCCACAGCAGCAGGCCGAGTGGATAGTTCATAACAAAACACTGTCGGGGAAGGGCAACGGAGATTGGACGTGGACGCCTCTTCCATGTCAGCTGACTCGTTGTTCTGGGTGCCGGCACAGAACAACACTCGTCCCCCCAGTGGGGCAACTTTCTGACAAAACTAAGAACATGAAATGAGTTTTTGGGTTGGTTGTTTTTCATCTTGCCTGTTTGGATTTCGTTCTTTGAGCTGCTTCATGAAAGAGTTACTCCCTTAACGATTAAGCAATGGTTTGCCTTGGAAGGAATTTGGGATTTTCTCGACGCAGAGCTGTTGAGGCGGTTTGACTAAACATATAATCTAAAGCGAGGTTCAGAAGAACAGCCACACCACAGAGGTCTACGAAAAATATCCCCCTCCTCAACTCACACAACCACAGGCACACACACACAAGTCCTGTACACAATGTATTAACAACGAGGCCACGATATGTCCCTAGATGTTTTTGACGTTTCATAAATAGCACAGAATTAGTAAGAGGTCTCGTTGCTGGCGAGGGGAAACAGCAGTACAGCAAAAACAGAGGCATCCAGACCCAAAAGCGCACACAAAAACACCTCCAAGCGTCTTTGAATTGTAACACAAAGCGGTCCGATTCATTCACCTCACTAAATGTGACGTTTCCTGAGTCTCATGGAGTGAATTTTGGCTCAAATACATCCTTTAATAAATTGTGAATTCTGTCACAGTGCCACAGAGATCACGCGTGACATTCAATCTCAGGGTTAAAAAGATGCTCGATCAAACCCTCGTTGCAGATCAATGGTCCTGGAGGCGCTGCCCGAGGGGGTCCTGGAGAGGTTCACGCACGAGGAGGCAAGCAAAGCAGACCAATACAAATTGATGATATGATCACAAAGCTTCACAGGGCGGCGCAATTAATCGCATGTTAACATTGTTCACGATTATTTTTGCCCCCTACAATTAAATGACCGTGATTGACTGTGTCATTGGCGTTTAATAAAACGCACGCTCCACTCTTCATAGAAAACTACGCTGCATATCAAATCAATCGCTTCCTAAACTACCGGCCGCCAAGAAGCATGTATGTATGAATTACATGGTTGTGTATACTCCATTGTACATTCAAAACTTGCCAAATGACATCAAGTACTGAGCAATTTCACAATATCTTGATATATGATCTCATCACAATATAATTTCATGAATAAAGATATGTTATATTGAATTAAGCACAACTGAGGCTGATGGAACTGATTAGTTTTGCAGCTTTGGTCATGTAAGAATTGGATAAATTACAATGTTCACCTGATGATGGCGCTAAAGGAAGTCAAGGGATCGCCCAAAATCAGTCTGTGCAAAATGTTAAGTCAATCCATGTGATGGTTTTTGCGATATTTCTGTCTTCGCCAAAGTGGTCAGGCCAACTGCCAGAGCATTGCCGTCCCTGGAGGTAAATGCCGCTAGCGGAGATAAAAGTGAAGGTCCGCGGTCCACTGGGTCTGCTCTTTGATGTTAATATGAAAAGGAAACCCCCGATATGAGCAAACCTGTTGGAATAACCAATCAGGCACGAAACACTGTAATCGGTCTGCTCCCAAAGTGATGCGCCATGACGATAAGCTTGACTAAATGATTTCCATCCATCCACAGCACACAATGAAAAAAGGTGTTTTATTGACATTGCGAGTTTGAAAATAGGAAGCAAGGTTTGTGTAGTTAGACACTTTTATGGTCTCGTCTCTGCTGATGGCCTTGAATGTAATAGCCGTGCATCAATCCACAAGAAATGGTTTGTCCTTGGCACTGGGTATGAATACCAGATTAAAATAGAGGTGGCGCACAGTCTAATCACCTGCACGGCGAGCAACGCTCCCTGCACAATCAAAACCCTACATCTATTAATGTCTGACAGACAAAACGTCAGCAAGGTCTGGAAGGTATGCGAGATCAGATGCAGAGTGCGTGGTAGTCCCTTTATACCTGCCAAAAATGGAGGTTAAATTATGTTATTTCAGCTGTATTTTAACCACTGAGGAGATGTAATCTTCTATTTAATTAATACTTCAGTTCAGTTATTCAAAATATCACTGGCAATTAAGGAGGAACAAATAAGATGTCTTCCAGATGTTTAATACCAGAGCTATCAGTGCTGATGCTGCTGCTGTTGGATTGAGACGACGCTTATTAGCACAAATATCAAGTCTTCATAACTGCTGGCATTAACGTGACTGTTTTCCAGCTTTTTCTCGCCTTTAGGAGTCCAGCAAACCCACAGGGAGCGTGTCGCTGAACGAAAAAAACTGCGTTAATCGCGGCTCTGACACCCAGTTTGAGGGGAAACTGCTGCGTATGCTAATTGTCGGAGGTGAAGTCCTCACACATCACTTCTTGGAGCGCGAGGAATGTGTGTTTTCACCCATTCAGAGAGATCAGCTCAACACGGTTCATATCTAAAAATCAAACAAACCTCAAATCCCCCCGACCCCCCCAAAAAAAGAGCCATACCGTCCCAGCATTCCTGACTGCGACGTGGTTTCTCCTCGCGCGTGCGACGCCGACAGCTCGCGCCCCGCAATCTCTTCGGGCCGCCTCATTTCGACCCTCATCTGAATATTTATGAACGTTGTTAGGCGGACCACATTCCATTATCGGGGAGATTGCCTGGCACCGGGCTCCTAATCCCCCTTCACCTCGCTCACGTCTAGTGTGGGAAGCCCTGCACTTCATCCAATCGCGGCCCGTATTTCGGCCGCCATCAGCGTTGCCAAATGTTGTGGAGAGAAAAATGAGGGGTAAGGGTGGCGAAAGGAAATCCATACATGGGAAAGATGAATACGGGTTTCAACGTTTCAAAGCCCAAATTAAAATCGACTGATTCTCTGACACGAGTATGAGTCAAACTTTCAGAACAAAGGTGAAGCAAGACCCTTCCACCAATGGGATGAGACGTGCAGGCATGCCAGAGCGTTTACACTTGAGTTCTCCCACGTTCATCTGCACTTCCCAGAACGAGGCGCTCGCCTCAAGATGTATTAGCATTCTCGGCTGTCGACAGATTCAAGCAAACAAAGAGCTGGTCAAGGAGTTACAGCAAGTCCATTATTGCACAATGTCCTCATTGTTCCCCCCCCCCCCCTCCCTATCCACTCTCCTGGTTCAGAAGTGGCTGTATTTGACTAACATCCTTTATTCGCCCTGCTGAAAACAAACACCGTTGAATAGGGGAGGGAAAGGCTGACCCAAAACCTCCCGATAAGAACCAAGTCCAGCACCAGGTTGTTGGTTTTACATTCCTCGATAGTAAAAAATGAGTTTCCCGGAGTACATAAATGTGGAAAGGTTGAGAAGGTTGTTTTTTTTCAGGTTTCCAGCCTATAAGAGGTTTTTGAATGGACCACTTGAACAGCAATTGACCGCTGCAATTTATTATTCAGAATTCAATTGTGATACGTTTGGCAGTAGTTTGCACCCAGAAGGTGTGTCCGCAATCACACACACACACACACACACACACACTGCTGATTTATGATGAATCATTCAATGAGAGGAAAAGGCAATGATTTCGATTTCAATTGAGGGAAGAATCGTCAGACGTGACCGTAAAGCGAGCTTGTTCTCACTCCAAGGCTTCTTTCTTTATATATATATATATATATATATATATATATATATATATATATATATATATATATATATATATATATATATATATATATATATATATATATATATATATATATACACACACACTTGTCTCAGAACAAACATGACAAGTATAATTTGCATTCTTGTCATCCTATTCCCCAAACCCCCAAGTAAATTCTGCTGAGTATCTGTGGCAGAGAGAGATGGCTTTAATTAAGAAAAGAAAAAAAACAAAACATGGTGGGATGTTTTGAGTAAAAAAGAGCCAAAAACACACGCAAGCTATTCCTTATGTGAGAGGCGGGAGGCGAGCAAACACACCTGGTTTTGCAGCTTGTCCGTCTTCCCCTTGTTTGCAATCTATATTCAAAAAGGCAAAGGTTGGAGATGTGATTGCGAGCAGCGACTTGAGAGTAATTTAAAAACAATCCTGGGCCATGGGGGTGAATTTTAAAGCTGTGGTAAAAAGGAGGGAGCTGGGTGAGGAAGGACGGACGGGTCTCGGGCTGGCGATGGATGACTGCGGAAGAGGACGCATGCAGGGCACATAAGAACCTGGATATTTTACTGCACCTGCTGCTTGCACGATTACTCATTGTTACGCATTCAAGGTCTCCATGTGAACCGCTCTCTCCTGCATAACAACCTCCACTTTATCACCAAAGACCATTCTCCCACATACACACACACACACACAAGTAAATAAATAGATCCTGCCCAGAAAGCGCAGACACACACTTAATATAATCAGCCTGTCAACAACTGTTCAGTCTGCTCTCACACGGCATTTTGATGTAAATGCACATTCAAGTGCAGAGATGTAAAGGGTGTGTGTGTGTGTGTGTGTGTGTGTGTGTGTGTGTGTGTGTGTGTGTGTGTGTGTGTGCTCCTGAAGTGGCATCGGTGTTCTGCTCACGTCGTCGGCCGGAGTCAAGGTCAAGCGAGTGCATAAGTTCACCGGGCACTTTGTGAGAGGCGCGTGCGTCACACAAAGCGACATTCAAGTCAGCTTATTTTGTGTAGCCCAAAATCACAAATACAAGATTTGCCTCGGAGGGCTTTACAGTCTGTACACACATGACATCCCTCTCCCACAACCTCACATCGGATCGGAAAAACTCCCAAAATAAAAGATAGTAAAACCCCTTTTACAGGAAAAAAAAAGATGACCAGGATGATGAACGTCACAGAGTTACAGTACATAATGAGTAGTATATGCACGGTACACGATCCAGATAGCCACAGTCCAGGTCCGCGGTAGAGGGAGAGAGGAGGGGCATCAACATAAAGAGCGTTGTGTAATTGGGAGTCAGTGACTTTTGTAAACGTGTCAGCTGTAGGTCTCGTGTTATATCACGGCCTTTCGCGGGACGTCACTCTCATTTGCGTTTGCTCATTGAGAAATGACCTCCGCAAAAATTGTCACGACCGTCTGACTCGTCCTTGTGCCAGAGCGAGATAAGACACAACAACGTGCCCTCAGCTGATAATTAATGCTCCGCCGAGGTCGGGTGTGGGGCGACTCTACAAGGAGCACGAGTGGTGAGTGAAGGGCGATATATATAGACTCTTGTGACTGCGGCTGGCCACGCAGTCGCATCAACGGACTCGTGTTGGCTTATGGTTCCCGCCTTTTCTCATACAGCTGGTGGCGCAACGACCGTTTAGAGTCGACGTTCACCGATATCTCCCCCATCTGCGTGTCCTTACACTCCGTCAAAGACGGGTTACATAAACGCTCATATTTGCTGGACCTCTTCAGCCAAAAAGTTCTTTAACGGGATCCATTGTTCATGTTTCTGCTACGACTTTTAAAAAATGGCGCCATTCTGCTGTGAAACCCAGGAAACGCGAGACTCAGAAAGGACGCGGTTGGCAGACCAATCACAGTCTCGCGGGCTGCGAACGGCTCGCGTAGCTTTGTCGGATAGTCAGACATTTTGGGGACGACGTTCCAAGACGCATCAGAAACAGGTTTATTGAAAAATAGATTTTCTTTAAAAATACAAGCCTTGGTATTAGCACTTGCCAAGCAATGCGCCAGCAAAGGCAGGGAAGACAAAGACTCTAGCGGCGTGTAAACATGGGTGTAAACAAAGCAAGATTTAAAAACCATTGCAAATGTTTAAGAGAAGGGAAACACATGAAAAAACACATTTGTTGGAGCTCACGGGTACACACAACGTGTTTATCATGAGCCTCAAGATACTAAACTCAAGAATTCCCTCTGATCCCGAGGCCTTGCCCCATCATTTGAAGGTTCAGGTGAGCGGCTCCAGAAGTGATTCGTTGTTGGGGTGCGGTGACCTGTGGAAGGCCGAGCTAACCGAGGGAGACGGGCGGCAGAAGGAGGCTCTGTGATGCGAGCGCTGGGGGCGGAGCCTCGATGGCCTCGCTCTCGCTCTGCGCCGTCGGTCCACATCGTGGACTCTGACCCGTTTGATTTCATTGGTACATTGCAAGTTGATTTGAAGTCCCTGTGTGGTAGCACACACACACACACACACACACACACACACATAACAAAGCTCTATAAAACCAGCTTTGTTCCAGCAGCCGTCACACAGGTGAACAAATTATAGTTATAACAGCACTGATCTGGAGCTCTGAGCACTTTTATCACGCTTGTGGTAATGTACGTCAAGATGGATGCCTTGTTTTTCTACTATTTTTCTACTGTTTTTACTCCTGCAAACCACATCTACCCTCGGGTACCAATAAAGTAACCAAACCAAACACACAAACACACACACACTTGAAGTGTGTGTGTACACACTTCATTTCAGGTTTGTTACTCTTGCCACATGTTTGCTTTAAGAAAGTTGCGTTAAAATAAATGTTTTGTGTGTATGAATTTTTTGTATATTTGAGGCAAAATGTATTTTTTTCTCATGATGTGAGAATATAATTAATTTACCAAATTAGTCCGAGGAGATTTTTATGGTAACATCTACGGACTGTGTATTTTATTTTATTTTTTACAAATTTGCAGTTTGGGAGGCAAACAACTGTTTCACTCTGGCTGTGCTATTCAATGTCTGATATATTTTACACAAAAAGTATTACATGCAAATATTAAATCCCAGTGTTTGAAATTACACCTCAGCTGCCGGCGGTTCCTATTGTACACAGTCCCACAGTATTATTCGTTGTCATAGTCATCTGAAGTGGTTATTTGCACAAAAATAAATCCCACAAACGCTAAAGACATAAATCAATAGTATTTTTATTTAAATATTTATGCTATGATTAAGACAAATCTTGCCATTACTAGTTTTATTAACACCAATCATTGTTGCCTATTGTTCAACACAACATCATTTCTATAATTAGAGTTTGAACGCATCATAATGTGACGACGACGTAAGACCTTGAAAATTCCCACACAGCAACGTATTTTTCCGACACTCCGCAAGTTGTTGACGACCACAAATTGAGCATGAAATCATCGGCAACAAGCAATGAGGCAACCGGAGGACGTCCGGCTCCTCCGTCCCAGGAACCCGTCGTGTTGCTCAGAGAGAAAAAAGCGGCGCTGCAGCAACAACAACAACAACATCTCACAAAGCCAGGAAGGAACAGACTGCAAGCGGAGCGGCTACGAGCCGATCGAGGCCATGTGAGTAATTGAAAAACAATACAACGCTAATGAGATTACATCATATTTCCCTGGGAAAAACTGCTTTGAGGTGATGAGGTGGATTACTTTAAGTCTGAGTGACTGGATATAATTAAAAAAGAAGGAGTCAATCAGTCCGTACAAAACATGCACAATTAAGTTGTCGTAGCTCGCTTCAAGCTGCAAATTGGAACTGAAGAAAGAAAAACAGGATGTTCAGAAGTACTAGTTGTACACCTCTGGACTTTGAGTCAATTACAACTATTTACATAAAGACCCACAGAGATTCATATTTAAAAGATTCTCCGACACAATTAAGCCCAAATGAACAGAGACGCATCATGTTTTTCATTTGAGTTTCAACACCAGAAAAACAAACTGTGAGATGTTTTCTCTCTCTGAAGAAGTCGAATCCTTTGACGATCAATTAGTTGGTAAAACTCAGCAAATTTACCAAAAATATTTATGGTAAAAAAAGACAAATTGAACCAGAGAATGCTGTTCACATTTAATAAGATACTGATTTGACCGGTACACACCCACAATGCAATGCAGCAGAAAAACATTCCCTTTGCCCTTTTCGAGAAAAATTCGGTGTGTATGTGGCCAGAATTAAATAGGTGTTCTCTCCGGAGCGATGTGAAGATTTGATTTGGTATTGGAGTTGTTTACCGGTGCCCTGGTGGAGCCGTTGTCAGAGTAAGAGCTATTGATCATCGCCCAAAATGTCTTAAATGTAAGTGATCACACAAAGCTGCGCCATTGCCTCTGGTCCTGAGGTTTGCAACACAACACAAGAACAAACAAAACAAACATATTTCACACCACGACACGGTAACGACACCGAGAGATCGGACCCAAAAGAGCACTAGAGATCACACTCGGACACACACACTTGGGTCGATGCTCCCTCATGAGCTCATGAATTCATAAGGGTGGTGCAGACAACACTTTAGTAATGAGACAATTAACTCATCTGACGTTGTCGTCTCAAACAACAGAACAGCCGGAGTCGGAGGGGAGGGTGGAGGTGAAGGAGGGAAGGGTTGCTCGTGCCGAAACAGCAAAACAACGCAATTCAAGTAACGTGAGAGACGAGGGCAGCTGAAGGTAAAGGCGAGGCAATAGCAAGAGAGGGGCAGCGAGTCAAAAGGCCGATGAGGAGGATGAGGAGCGAGAAAGAAGAGCGCTGAAATGAGAGAGAGATTGATTAAGAAGACCGGAGACAAGGAGGTGGGGGGGGGCAGAAGGAGCAAGTGTCAACATGAAGCAATTAACCGCGGCATCGTGTTCCTGTCCATTCTCCTCGCTGCAGGACTCGTGGGAGAAAGAAGACGATGCGAGAGTGCGTCTGAAAGGTCAGCAGAGCTGATCGGTGTCCTCTCTGAACAGCATCATCAACAGGAGGGTCCTAGGTGAGCTGTGGGGGCCATTTATACTCGGGGTTTTTCTCAGAGACGCAAGCACGCGAGACCCTCAAGGGTCCCTTGTGTCATCTCGTCAGCCATCTTGTGTGCGTCGGCCAAAATTTCGGACTATCCGACAAAGCTACGCGAGCCGTTCGCAGCCCGCAAGACTGTGATTGGTCCGCTAACCACGCCCTTTCTGAGTCTCGCATTTCCCGGGTTTCATAGCATGATACCGCCATTCTTAACACGGTAGAAAATTTGCAGATGTTGCAAAAGGAGAAATTCAGATTGAGCTCATGTCAGCGTACGCTGTTTCAAAGCAAGTGGGAAATCATCCTTTTTGCAGCAGGACTGCTGGCGACACATCATCGGCCTGGTGTGCTCCTACGAGGTACACGACCGTTTTCTATTGCATGTCCGACTGGCCCATTATAGACAACCCCATTTAGCATGTAATCCCATCTCAATAAGGAGCAGTATCTCAACAGCGCCTGAATCAATGCTCCCCAGCGCCGACTGGGAAGCACGCGCTGCTGGACCGAAATCAATGGGCCCTTTTGTCGGATAAGACTTGCTCGCGTGCTGCTGCTCTGCGGTACAAAATGCAGGAGACGTATGAAGGAGGTGTTACTGCTGCGTCAGGGGGACCGAGAAGGAAAAAGGGGCGTTGAGGATCGATACTACGTCATCATTATGACGTAGTATCGATCCGGGTTTGGAAAACAAGCCCAGGATGCAGGATGCTGCAGAGGAACGGATGCTTAAATCGATTCCATCCCCGGTGCCAGACTGAGCGGGGTTGTAGACGTTTCTGTGGAGGAAAGAATGGATGCAAGAATGCGAAGATGGTTCGACAGGCTGAAGACAGATGGGACAGATAAATATGGGGGGCGGCAACAGAGAGAAATGAGCTTTGGTTAAATACCCTAAAGAAAAAAAAAAGATTTCCACGTGCTGTAGGATTGACCTTTTGCCAAGTCCCGCCCCTCAAACACAGACTGGCCAATCGTATCGTAGCTTGGGCCAGCTCGAGCCAGGGCCTGGCAGGTATCCGGCTCCGTAGACGTTCATGCGATCGTTCGAAATGAATTGACTTCTGTCTCGTCACCGGGTGACATGTTGGTATTGTGATCTTTAGGATTTAACTTCTATGTATTTATATTTTTAACCCGATTTTGCTGCTGGAGCAGTCGTGGGGGGATGCGGGTAGGCGAAAAGGTCAATTTACATCACGAGAATCTTAATACTATGGATAGGATTTCACGTTAAACTGACTACAAATGGTGTTACAGAACGGTCAACTGCAATTAGCATGAAACAGGGTGTGCTTGGAGCCGAGCCCGGTCATAATCCGGCCAATGTAGGGACAGAGAGGACTTCAAAATAAAACAGGAAGCAACCCAATACTGTGACAAAAATAAGAGCAAGCAGATTGTGTCTGTTGTGAATCCTCCCCCGGCTTGCATCTGCTCTCGCTGGCGGTTTCTGCATCGTGTTCGGCAGCAGCTCCTCGCGGATGCAGAGCCACAGATGGGGAATGATGCTGACCAGATTGGGTCTCCACAGCCTCAAAAAAAAGACTTAAAAAAAAAAAAAAACCTGCGTCCTCCAGGGATTAGTGGCGTCTTGTAGGAAATTGGCCTAATCCAAAACAAATCCAGTGGGATATGTAACTCGTAATTCATTGATTGTGGAGAATGTCCTTTTAACCACACGTTTGACAGATCTTCTGTTTCCAGGCTGCAGCCTCAAGACAGCATCTAACAGACGCTGTTATCCAGCCGGGACTCAACGTGATTAAACACGAGCTGCATTACAGATGCCAGGAAGGCAATCCCTTACAAATTAATCATGAAATGCGGGGAAAAAAAAGTGTTTTTGATCTGAATAACATTCAACACAGTTTTTTCAAGTGATTCATAAACATTTAACATTTTAAAGGCCTCATTCATACCATAGTTAACTATTATGTCTGACTAAATTGCGTTATTATAAGAGGCTTAATCTGAACTGTGCAGTTTACTTGCGGTAATTATAGTTTTGTATTGTTGTCGGAAGTTATTCATTAATGACATAATGGTCCGCAGACGCACAAACACACAGAGCAACAGGCTGTTGGTGTTATCAACCACTGTTTCATGGCAACCATTGGTAATTACACTGCACACACACACACACACACACACACACACACACGCACGCCCAACGTGGTGCTGCATTCAAGCGTCCTCCTCCTAAATTGGAATCAACAACAGCAGACGTACTGTTGCCATACGTTTTGTTGGAGCGCTCTCAGGGCGGTGCGGCCCCTCTGCCCTCCTCACCTCTCCTTGTGTCACCGCAGGGTGCCGGTCGCCGGTCGCCCGCTCTCAATTAGCCTCGGCTTATTATCACCCAACCGCTAACCGAGCCCTTCCTCCATTGCAAAGCCCCTTACATAAAGGGGTCAGGAGAGTGGGACATATGTTCCTGTGTTTCCTGACGCTGCTGCAGAACACACACACACACACACACACACACACACAGAGACACACACACACACACACACACACACAGCAGAAGCTCGTGGACGGCAGACGAAGCAACAAGGATGGAATAAAAGAAAGAGAAAAAACTAAAGAAAGAAGAAGGGTATAGGCCTCAAACTGTGGGGCGCGACCCTCTAGTGGGGCGCGGAGGTATTACAGGCGGGGCGCAGGGGAGATGCAGATTCTAAAAAAAAAAAGATTTTATTTTTTATTTTTAAAGAATCCTTTATTAATCCAACAGTGAGGGGATTATTCTCTGCTCGTCATCATCCTATGTAATGAAGGAGCTTTGTGCTGCTGTGAAGCTCTGGGGCTTCACTGCCTTGCTCAAGGACACTTCAACATGAAACTATGGGGAGAAAACAGGGATCCAACCGGCTTCCTTGCTCATCTTTGTTTGCCAAATATGAGTTATTTTTTGCACATGTATAACTTTATTTGCATTGTTTTAACAAAGTGATTGCACATGTTATTAGTTCTTGTCAGATGGAGCAATCTGGTTCACTTGAAAGGGATTTACATTTTCTTTAATCTATTCATTAAAAAAGCACGGATGGAGGAGTCTCAACAAGTGTTTTGTTCCCATTTTGTTCCCATGTTGTTGGGGCGGTGGGGCCCGAACATTTTGCTTCCTCCAAAGTGGAGACAGAAACAGTTTGAGAACCACTGGACTAAGGGATGCAGTGTTTCACAGTTCATATGACTTTCACTCATCAACCAGCATTCTTCAAAGAGCAGATCCATTTGTGTTTCATTCATGGTTTTTCAGGTACGAAAAGCCCACCAGGTAACTGTCTGAGGGCTGTCTGCCAGCGAGCAGCGAAGCCGAAGAACCTTTTTTAGCAACCTAAAAAGAGGCCCACCTTAAGAATTTATATTCAGATTAAGTGTATGCTATATTTAGAATAGTTTCAACGCTTTATCTTGCCAACCGGGAACTGACGCAGTTATATTGCTGCTTCAAAGCCACTGGCCTCCCTTGACAAAAACAGTAAGTTGACCTTGCACCAACAGGGGAATTGCTGGTCTACTGCTGGTATTGATCAGTTAGTTTGCATTGTGTGCTTTGAAAAATAGCACTATGAGGCAAAAACATATGTACTTTGACCAAAACTTGAATGTATTTGAACACATAGAAACAGGGAAGTTCCAGATATATAATGGAGGTCCTCAATGTGTAGTGTTCTAACATTAGCTCAACAGGTATAGCATGATTGAGAGCTTTCAGCTTGCCACAGAATGACCTGAACCCTTCACAGTGAGGCATTGTCTCAAATCCACACCTGCTCTCACTCTTCGTTGTTAGCGTCTCACCTCCATGCCGTCCGTCTCACACCCTCGGTCGGTGAGTCTCCTCCCTCTTCTTATCCAATCTGCTACTTCCTCCCGCTGTCAGCTATCCTTTTCCCATCAGCCCCCCGCCCGCAATCTCTGCCCGCGCAGCAAAATAAAAGCTGCCCCCTAAGCCAAATTGCATCGCAGCGAGAGCGCAGCGAGCGGTGATTGCATCCACAGATTGCCTTTTGTGACCCGCCTCCTTGAGGTCTTGAGGTCGGAGCACCGTGACCTTCCTGTGTTTAGAGCGATATCTTATCTCTCGTCTCGGGATGGGCGATCGCGATGATGGACGTCTGCCTAATGGGCCCTCTGTTTCACTCTCGATTAAACTGCATTTGATGACACTGCTGATGGTATTGATTTAACAGCATTCTATCAGGTTCCTATAAGGGCAGAAACTAATCTTCACTTCTTTTATGTAACTACAAATCCTGTTTTCTCATGTGAACGACAGGTGATGTCCAGAGAATCAGTCACGGTTGGTGTCCAAGTGTCCGTTTCACACATAAAGCACACACCAACTAATGTCCGTGTCAGACCAATCCTCACCTACTGGAAATACTGCGTTTGGGGTGGAGAGTGCTGGCGGGCGGGACGTGATGCGGATCACATCGCTGTTTCCTTGTATATCTCTGAATATTTTTCTTATCTTTTCTTTCCGACATTTTCGTCTGCATCTTTGTGGCGATCAGGCTTCTTCATGCTAGAAATCTTCTGCCGCGTGACAGAAACGACATCATCAAGGTCAACCACTCGCCGTGATATTACCAGTCTAGAGAGTAATATTGTCGAAAAAATATGAAAGTGCCAATATTAGAAACAGTTTCATATTCATCATCTGTAGAAATGATACATGTGTGATTTGTCATACTTTTTTTATTCGTCATACTTTTGTCGCTTTGTTTTTGGGTCATACTTTTTTTTTTTTCGTCACTTTTTTTTCCGTCATACTTTTTTTGTCACTTTGTTTTTGGGTCATACTTTTTTTTTTCGTCATACTATTTTTTTCCGTCATACTTTTTTTTTTCGTCACTTTTTTTCTTCGTCATTTTGTTTGTCACCATACTTTTTTTTCCGTCATACTTTTTTTTTTCCGTCATACTTTTTTTTTTCGTCATATTTTTTTTTTCGTCATACTTTTTTTTTCGTCATACTTTTTTTTTTCTTCGTCATTTTGTTTTCGTCATTTTTTTGTCACCATACTTTTTTTGTCACCATACTTTTTTTTCCGTCATACTTTTTTTTTTCCGTCATACTTTTTTTTTTCCGTCATACTTTTTTTTTTCCGTCATACTTTTTTTTTTCGTCATACTTTTTTTTCCGTCATACTTTTTTTTTTCGTCATACTTTTTTTTTTCGTCATACTTTTTTTTTTCGTCATACTTTTTTTTTCGTCATACTTTTTTTTTCTTCGTCATTTTGTTTTCGTCATTTTTTTGTCACCATACTTTTTTTGTCACCATACTTTTTTTTCCGTCATACTTTTTTTTTCCGTCATACTTTTTTTTTTTCGTCATACTTTTTTTTCGTCATACTTTTTTTTCGTCATACTTTTTTTTCGTCATACTTTTTTTTCACTTTGTTTTTCGGTCACTTTTTTTTCATCATACTTTTTTTTCACTTTTTTTTTCCGTCATACTTTTTTTTCCGTCATACTTTTTTTTTTCCGTCATACTTTTTTTTCCGTCATACTTTTTTTTTGCCGTCATACTTTTTTTTCCGTCATACTTTTTTTTCCGTCATACTTTTTTTTTTCGTCATACTTTTTTTTTCATTATACTTTTTTTTTTTTCGTCATTTTGTTTGTCATTTTTTTGTCACCATACTTTTTTTGTCACCATACTTTTTTTGTCACCATACTTTTTTTTTTCCGTCATACTTTTTTTTTCGTCATACTTTTTTTTTCATCATACTTTTTTTTTTCTTCGTCATTTTGTTTTCGTCATTTTTTTGTCACCATACTTTTTTTGTCACCATACTTTTTTTGTCACCATACTTTTTTTTTTCCGTCATACTTTTTTTTTTCCGTCATACTTTTTTTTTCCGTCATACTTTTTTTGTCACCATACTTTTTTTTTGTCACTTTTTTTTCCGTCATACTTTTTTTTTCCGTCATACTTTTTTTTTTTCGTCATACTTTTTTTTGTCATTTTTTTTTCGTCATACTTTTTTTTGTCATTTTTTTTTTCGTCATACTTTTTTTGTCACTTTGTTTTTAGGTCATACTTTTTTTTTCGTCACTTTTTTTTTGGTCATACTTTTTGGTCTTTTTTTTTGTCATACTTTTTGGTCATACTTTTTGGTCATACTTTTTTTTGACAAAAAAGTATGACAAAAAAAAGTAATGACATAAAAAGTCGAAATTATCAACAGTGCATGCATACTTACTATCTAAATTTTTTGGGGGTCATATTTTTTTTTTGTCATGACTTTTTGTTGTCATAATTATGACTTTTTTGTCATAACTATATATTTTTTTGTTAATTATGACTTTTTTGTGTGTCAAAAATGGGCTTCCATAGTAATGCCAACAGCGGTCAATGTAAGCGCTCTCACAGTCGTGAAACACCTGTAGTTCAACCCCTGAGGGCACTGCAGCTACCTGAAGAGCAGAAGAGAGCAAGTCCACCAGAGGGGATGATAAGCAAGCCCCGTTCCAGAGGCCGAGAATTGGAAGGTTACAATATTATCATATTATCAGGGGGGTTTTTTCCTCGTTACACTTGAGAGAGAAGGGAGAAAATGATTCATACTTTATCACATCCACAAACACAAAGCATCCCCTTTTTTGTTTTGACTACACAGACTGACATTTGAGCACAGAGGCCAGCCTGTACACAGTAGATAAGATTACCGTGGTGAAGTACTAAAACCCATTTTCCTTTGTTTATCACGCACAATCACTTTTAGAGAATCAATACGACGCATGTAGTTCTTCCATGAGCACGGTGAAATGCAATTCCACCTTACACCGAGTCGGGCAGGAAAGAATGAAACAAAGCCGGTTTCTTGTGGCGACCTATTGATTTCGGTGCGATCACTATGTATGGGGAGCGATTTAGCTCGGCGAGGGCCGGGGTTTCTCGACACGGTGTCTGGCCATAGGTCTGTAAACAGGCGATGTTGGTTTGAAAATCATCACTTTAAAAACATCAAAGTGCAAATGGGTTTTTTTAAGAAACACTGAAAATCAATACTCGCTTTCTTACTCACATTCTGAGTGTGGTTTTTTTTTGTAGGATGCAAATGAAAAAGAGAAAAATTGTTTTCGCTCAATAATTGCAATCTGCACACTGCTAACTCCATCACACATCCTACTTTGTATTACCATCCACTTCAAATGTATTTACAACAGCACTACTCTGTGAATAAACTCAATTCCATAAAAATAGAGTTGAAAATGAGTTCAGCCGTGTTTACCATCCGTTACATTTGCATGCATTAAAGCACACCGGCAGCTTCCTTCCCCGTCACAGGTGAAATGCTGCTGCACATCACTTCCAATGCTCAGAGCTTTGCATAGTCTTAACATTCAGTGTGAAGAACTATATTAAACTTTAAACAATAAGCTGTGTCTTCCAGTGGTCCTTGACCAATGAAAACCATCAGACCAATGACAAGAGGTGCCATGCTTCATACCTCTGACTGGAGTTTCCTGTAGCAGCTGGCCTATTCTTCAGAAATGCACAAATAGTTGGATACATAAACTATTGCCCACAGGCATACACTTACAGGAATGCGCCTCTTCCCCCAGAGTTTCGACACGGCACAAAATGACCAGCGTGTCATGAAGTTGGCATCAAAACTTTGAAAAAGGTTGAGATAGAAAAGCAGAGAAGGCTTCAGACATGATTACTTCTAAGTTGCTGTGCAGAAAGAAAGAAGACAACGAGAAGAGGTTACCGGCTCGGCTGAGCTGTGGGGCTGACAGCTCGGAGAAGCTCTGTACAGAGGTAGATAAAGATATCAGAGTTGTGACACACAGACACACACACACACGCACACACACAGACACACAGAGGCAGAGACGAGCGCTTTCTATGACTCTGAACGCTCAGTGTTTTTGGAGTACGAATAAGCGGTGATGGAGGATGAGGAGGCACTATCGAGAAGAAAGACCCCGATAAACAAAGCCTCAGGGGTAAAATGTGAAAAAAAAACCACATCTTCGGCTGTGTTACATCACATCAGGGCGTGGTTTGCGCAGAGGTCAGAGCTCTTTGGGTCACAAAGTTTGCAGGTGCAACCTGAGGACTGCAACGATTACTCTGCCCTTCAGCGAGAATGGCATCACTCAGGACTCTGGACGGACAAGAATGTGTTGCAATATTGACCAGCAGGCGCTCAGCAATTGTTAGTCTGGTCAGTGCTTTGGAGCGGCGCTACTGATCAATGCCGCTCAGTGGAGAGAGAGAGAGAGGGAGAGAGAGAGAGAGAGAGAGAGAGAGAGACACACATTGTTGCACACAGGCAGAAAGTAGAAATAAAATCACAAAAATGTTGCTTTAAAAGCTGCCGTGAGGATATCGTTTCACAACTCGCATCTCTTCACTTTTAACCGACATGGCCAGAGACACACCAGAGTGACAACAGCACTGAGGCATGCGTGGAAAAAAGGCCTTGAAATCGGCGACCCTCGGGGCCAGAAGGGCCTGAGAGATCTGTGAGGAAACACAGAAAATCTGGATGGAGGAAAGAAAAAAAAAAAGGCACTTGGAATCTAAACACATGCTGCAGCTGCTTCTACTAATCACACACACACACACACACACACACACACACACACACACACACACACACACACACACACACACACACACACACACACAAATAGGACAGATAACCATGCAAAACTCCAACACAGACCGATCTAATCAACACGCACGCACCTGTGTGTGTGCACCTGTGCACACACACCAGTTATTGTACGGTTGCTGTGAAAAACGCACCCGGCTCTTTCACCACGCTGTTCTACATCAGTAGACTCCAGGGGGGTGGGGGGGGGGGGGGGGGGCAAATGAAGCCAGATGAGCGAGACACAAACAGACAGGGAGCCCGAGACAATGCACGCAACATTAATACGGTTCATGCTGAAAACACACAAGACACACACAGAAGAAAAGCTACACCCGACAAACACACACACGGCCGGTACGCGTACACGCCCTTTCCTCTCGCTAACACACACACACGCGCGCAAATCCATAGTTCACTCAACAATGACTCGCCGCTGTGCTCAATGAACTATGGAAAAGTCTGTGTGTGTGTGTGTGTGTGTGTGTGTGTGTGTGTGTGTGTGTGTGTGTGTGTGTGTGTGTGTGTGTGTGTGTGTGTGTGTGTGTGTGTGTGTGTGTTTGTCTTAAGTAATGCCCCAGCTGGGCTCCAGCAGAGTGCAGCATAACACACTCCTGTTGTTCTTCCTGACCCCCAAGACGAGGCTCAAGCAGGCACGCACAGCACCTCACACAACCCTCAAGTCCTCATGACTGAGCCCCCCGCACACACACACCTCCACACACACACCCCACACACACACACACACACACACACACACACACACTCCAAAGTGCTGCCTCCTTTCCCTGCAGTCTGAACACGGATCAGGAGAACAATGGGCTCTGTTAGCCCACCCTCAGCTCCCTCCCTTTCACAGGAGAGATATTTCCTATGGTTGTGTAATCACTTTGAATGACTAATAACACCCCTGAGCAATAAAAAAGAAAAAGTGTAACAAGAGTTCTTGGCCCGAGGGCAGCGATAGTGGTGACTTTTTGGCTGCCACCGTGTGCGAGTCACTCCTTTCGGCTTGTACAAAGCGCAGCTCGCGCACTTGGAAAAGGTCAGGATTAACAAGCAGGCTGCAATAAATCAACACTACATATATATTTATTAAGATAAAAGGCAAACAAGTGCAGACACACACACCTATGCAGGGCAGGACTTCATTAAGACATGCAAACTGTTGATCATCGAGGCCGCTGCTCTCTGCCGTGCCAGCTGGATGAGCAGAGCTCACATCATTCAGCTGGAGACACAAAGTCAGGAAAAAAAAAAATCCACTTCCTTTCAACCCTTCACCTCAGTATTTCTGGCGGCCCTCGTATACGAGGCATTTCAAAGCACAACCACTTCAAACAAACAGGTTTACCGCACCGATGGGATTTGGTAGAACTTGGACGGTTTTCAAAGAGACTACGGGCCTTAATGTGGCCCCACAGTGCAGCGACGTTGGAGAATGTTTGCCACTGTTTTTTTGCGTCCACGTGCGCGTGGGGGCAGCGGCCTCAAACCCGCCGGTGCCCAGCATGTGACCGGTCGACCGGCGCAGAGCGGCCGACTTAAAACCATCACATGCTTTAACTTATGCTCGACCGGTCAGAAGTAATCTGCCGTGACGGCCGGCAGACGCATCAAATATGAAACCTGCTTCGCCCTCACGCTGTGCCGGGCAAGACCAATCCCAAAATCATTGATATTCAATTCAAACATGAGGCTGGCTGGCGGTCAAACAGAGCGCAGCCCGGACTCCTGAGCAAGCGCTTTACCTGTAAAGTAATCAGCAGTTTCCTCGAAAGAAACACTCTGTGTGTTTTCTTTTATTCAATCCTCAGTAGCACGATTTGATTTGATTTTTCTTTAAAGATTAAAAGAACACAATAGTTATATTTGTATAATTAAAAAAATGAAGTCGCAGCCCAAATGTAATCGAGAGCTCGAGATGTTGAGAAAGAGCTGTAGCTGCAGGCGCTCAGCAGCAAGTAAACACTCGAGCTCGGACTGGAATATTTACACAGACCATCTTATCTCGCTGCCGAAGAAGCAAAGCATGCAAGTCTATTTCTGAGGGTAAAGTGAGGGTAAATACATGCCAACACACACTTGACTGCCGCGGGAAACTAGTTCCCTCCAAAGCAATTAAGTGTTTTAATTTAATTTATCGTTGGCGCTAAATAATAAATGCATCGGGCGACGAACTGTGGAGGAGAAAGAAAGTCAGAGCACGGCAATCGACCGAGGATTTAAAACAACACTCGGACTCGCAAACACAAGAATGCATCCGCCCACAAACCGTACACAAGGAAGACACATATGATACGATATCGTCACGATACGTAAGTCCCGATGCGATATTATCACGATACCGCGATACGTTGAGTATTGCAATGTATTGCGAATTTATTACCGTTTTTTCAACCGCAAATTGTCCCCAAAGGAAAACTTTGTCAATAAAAAAATGTATAGAATTTATTATCCCAGGACCAAAAAGTTTAAAATTGATTAAATAAAAAGGTCGATACTCGGCTTCCGCGTATCGATACAATATCGCCACGCAAAATATCGCGATACTATGCTGTATCGATTTTTTCCCCCACCCCTTAATGTACATGCACACACTAAATACACAATTTCAGCTATCAAGGTCTCCCCCTACTAGAGGCTTCTCTATTAAACCTTAGAGAAGGAAACTGTAAACATCCATGTATTGCCAACAAGAGCGCAGCTTTGTGTGTCTTCCTAGAGGACAGGAAAACGTTGGCATGTCGCCGCCGTTCAGAGTCCGGTGACTATGCCGCTCTGCAGCTTAATGGCCCGGCTACAGACGGACACCGCTGAGTGACTGCATTGGCAATAATCAGCACATGATTGCTGTGACATTTCCGACCGGGCATTGTCCGCAATTGGCCTTGATTCAGCGACGTCGCTGCTGCTGCTGACGACTTAATTTAGCCCTCCCTGCAACCAACAGACAAGCGTGGCTCATCTCCTCCCAGATGGGGCGTAGGGGCTTTAGATCAGACTTCTTCCACTCCTAATCCTCCTCTTTTTCCTCGCCCTCTGTCTCTCTTTCTCTCTCTCTCTCGCTCTCTCTCTGGCTCATTGTTTTTTCTCTTCTGTCTCTCTGTTATTCTACTTCGGCGCTGAATTGAAACAGCCTGTGGCCCGCGACAGAGAATGTCAAATGCCTTTTCACGCTCATTACAGAGTTCCCCCGAGGCGGCCCTTGCCACCAAAAGGCATTCATTTCACACACACACACACACACACACACACACGCACACTTTCAGAGCTTTCAACCCTGTTGCTATACCTTCCAAAAACCAAAAAAAAAAGGCAAACATTGCCGTATCAAAGCAGAATTATTAACTCAATTTTTTTTTAAACAGGGGAAAATAATGATTTATCAGAAATAAATTAAGGACAGAAACTATCAGTACTGTTACAAACAGGGAAATATATTATTAATGTGTCATCAAATAGCCTTTGATTCCACACGATTGGTAAGGAGGGCTGAAAATAGACTATGCGAGGCATCTTGGAGCAGCGTTAATAAAGAAAGAGAATATGAGCGAGTACTGCAGCAGATCAAAGAGATGCAGAAAAGAAAGAAACACTCGCAAGCTTGACAACTAATCCCAAACTGAAAATGCCAGAGACAGTTTTAGGATTGTATGGTTTGACAGAATATCGTTTTATACTGCAGCAGCGTGTGTGTGTTTGTGTGTGCATACGAACGGCTGCAGTGCTGCATTGCCAGAAAATACATTATGTTTGTTCCCAGATAGTTCCCCAGTTGGGCTGCGATCGCGCTAATTGGTCTCACTGTCTTCCTCCCATTCTTGAAGTCAAGATGCGATTTTAGCCTTTTTGGGTCACATTCCCCGGTCATATTCTGCACTTATTGAACAAGAAATGCAAAAGAAACACACAAAAATCTATTTTTTTGCCTTTTAATATCAAAATATATATGTTTTCGACCTGTAAAACAAAACATGAAGTGTGTTTACAAAAGCTACGACCAACAAAATATAAGTGTTTTTTAATCAATTTTAAACTTTTTGTTCCTGGAATAATGAACTCAATTAATTTTTTGTTGACAAAGTTTTCCTTTGGGGACAATTTGCGATTAAAAAAAAGGTAAGAAATCGCAATACATCGCAATACTCAACGCATCGCGATAATATCGTGATAATACCGTATCGGGACTTAAGTATCGTATCGTGGGACCTCTGGTGATTCCCACCGCTAGCGAGTAGCCGGGTTTAAGCCTCTGTGTCATTTTAAACCCTGCGAGCCTTTCTCTTTTAATCTTTAAAAGGGAAAATGAGAATAAACTATGTCTCCATTCTCAGGGCTTGGATGTCAGCAGGTGTAAAGGATACCGTTCGGTAGTTAGACACTAACTCCGCCTGCAGTCGGCGAGAGCGGCCACAGGCGTTTACAGCCAGTGAAAATATGACGTCATCGTTCTTCAATCTGGAAAAACAGGCTCCGGATTAAAAAAAACAAAAAACAATACTGCTTGGAAACTCCCCCCGAAACCAACAAACAAGTGTGGCTAGTTTGACATGCATGTGGAACGGGCCAGTCCGCCTCTGGAGACGGAGGGGGAGGCGCCGACGGATGTCACTGGAGACCGAGGAGGTAAACTGATGCGTATCACTCTGCATCGTCTGCACCTATCACTCCCTACCAAGCAAAGAATGTCCTGAACCGCCTTGTTGCTGCCAACTTTGAGGAAAGGCGTTGCTTGCTTTCAGATAACAGCACGGTCCGGTCCGCCTTTTGAATTCCAGAATATGATTTATATTGCACGTAAACATAAAGTTGAATTGAAGGGATCGGATTAAGGAAACACATCAAGGACATTATTAATCAATGTCTGCGTCTCAATGCTGCATTGTATTTCTTAAACTGCAACTTGTCTTCCTTTATTTTGCTCTTTGAATTGTTTCATGGATGTTCCTGAATTATTTACTTCTGTGTTATGTTTTGATGCTTTGAATAATTTCATGTGAAGCACTTTAAATCGCCTTGTTGTTAAAACGTGCTATACAAAGAAACTTGTCCTGTTTGTTGCCTTACTGTCACATCAAAAAACACACTCAAGTCACCACCAAAGGTTCTCTGAACACGACATCTTTTGACGATGTTTACACTGCATTATGGGGAATTGTTCCGCTTTCCATCGACCTCTCTCCTCTGAGAGCCGGCAAGCCCTACAAGCCACAGAAGAAGAAGAGGAGAAGAGTGGAAAGCCTGCTCTACTTTTACCAATCTGCCACATAAAACATCCATAGATGAGCAAAAAGGGAAAACAGAAGGACAGAGGAGATAAAGAAAGAGAAGTAGAGAAAAGGGAGGACGGGGTGGACGGAGGAGGGAAGTGCAGGGCCACTTATGCGCCCTGCATCACCAAGCAGCCAGTGATGGATGAATAGGAGCACATCCCAATGACAGAAACGACTTGGACACTGATCATTAGCCGAGTAACAGCAGGCTCATGAGGGTACATGTGTGCCTCCAAGTATATTTATACGAGTATATATTTATATATTTTGAATTCTATCCAGGTTCCGTGTGGCTTCATTTGTCGAACTGCTCAGGAGCAAACCTACAGAGGCTATGTGGCAAATGTGTTTCTGTGTCTAAAAAGAAAGCATCAACAGCCGGGGATCCGAATGAAAACAGCAAGTAAACAACAATCTGTAAATCACAGGCTTCAACTCAACCCTTTAACAACTCGCTTCGTCCACTCCTCCCCAGTCAAACAGATACTATTTCCCGATGGTTCGGTTATTCATGTAAACTTTGGGGATCGCCGCATTATTTGCCGGAGACCGAGCCGGTCCTGTATTTGCATATCGGAGAGGCGACGCTCGCTGTAGCGCGGAGATAAAAAAAAAAAAAAAGGACAATAAATCAGGGTAAACAAACAGATGGCTGGAACAAACAGAGCACCGGGAGAACAGAAGGGTAGAGATGGAAGAGAAAACACAGGTATCAAGGACCTGCACACACTCACAGCGTTCTCACTCTCATCTGCAGCATTTAAGGACGACGCTGCTTTAGATCATTAACTTTAACATCAAAGTTGCATCTATTAAACATGTCTACCAGCTGTTTGTACAAAACACAGCCTACAGTGTGTTTACAATACAACTTACGTCCTACTTAAAGGCAATCATTGGTTTGTATTCAATTAAGTAAAATTGTGGAAATCCACAGATTTTGTACAAGAATTTGAAGCTTTCTTGGGAATGCTATGACAGCCGCATCATTTAATCTCCTTTTTTTGCATTTTCTAATGAGTCATCATTATGTTCAAATGAGTTGGGAGCTTAACAGCAGCCTATTTAACGCAACAAACAAACAACATCATTTTTCACAACATGAAACCGTGATAACTTATTGATTGAATTTTGGATTTGATTGTGCTGTTCGCCGTCGAATATCAGATGCTCGAGACTTGTACACATCAACGAGGAGTTTTCAAAAAAGATAAGAAACAATTAAATGAATCGGATTATTTCAGAAATGTAGAAAAAAATACATTCTGCCTTCTACAAATGACTGATGAGCAGCACCAAAAGTCATTAGTTAGTAATGTTCTTTAGCGTCGCTGTGTGTGTGGTAGAGAAAAAAAAAAAAATCGATACAGCATAGTATCGCGATATTTTGCGTGGCGATATTGTATCGATACAAGGATTTTATTTTATCAATTCTAAACTTTTTGGTCCTGGAATAACAAAATCAATTATATTTTTGTTGACAAAGTTTTCCTTTTAGGGACAATTTGCGGTTGAAAAAAGGTAATGCATCGCAACACATCGCAATACTCGACGTATCGCGATAATATCGTATCGTGGGACCTCTGGTGATTTCCACCCCGAGTGCGTGTTAAGCCACAGAATGATCATCATCTGCAATAAGCAGCGACATGAGAGCGTCAGTGATGAAAGATTCCTGTAAGTCAATGCGGTGACAGAAATCCCTCTCATCCACACGCGCTGCCATCCGATGGATGTACGACTCTCAGCGGAGGCGAGGAGGTCATCAACCGCATCCCTGCCAAGCCACAGCAGCTATTATCCAAAACACAAAAACACAGTCTGCCAGAGAGCCACTTTATCTATCTTCAAGCCTTCAGTCGGTTCCACAAACATACTCATCTGGGTTTATTATCGAGTCACTTTCGAAGGGAACAACAGACGCGATCTGCCGAAAGTCACTCGTTAAAAAACAGCCACTCGTTAAACTGAAACACCTGTTGCTCTGAAACGGTCGGGATGCTTTGTCACGCTGTCGAACTCGAGTCCAAATTGATTCTGACAAATGAACGTGCAACAACCAGATGCCGTTACCGGTTTTAATCCAATGTTTAAAAGATGCCTTGGATAGCGTTCGGTGATTCTGTTTTGCCCCTTGATAGAAGCAAAACAGAGCAGATCTTTCCAACTTGTTTTTGTTTCGCTACTTCAAACCATACAGTTTCTATTGTTTTTGCCAAATTTGAATCCTCGAGAGGCAACACCTTTATGTCACAACACTATTTGGAGAGGGAAAACAGAGCTCTTAACATTAGCATAACACACACGGCGCTGAAAAACAATAACAGTCTGCATGTTTCATGACAAGGGGATCTATTTCTTCTAACTCCCGTATGTCCAGTCTGGAGCCGCCTCGTGCAAAAAGAAACGCTGTGAAGGGGTCAAGCAGGTCAACGAGCGGGTGGAGGAAGGGGGGTGGCTGTCAAGAAGCATCTGAACTTTATCCATCATTTGTGCTTGGGTGTGTTTGCATGTGCATGTGTTGAGCAGCCAGGCAGGGCGAGTCCGGCCATTCGGCCTTCTCGGACTACATCAAGGCAACTCCTTTTCCCAAAGCCAATTTTTTTAGTCCTTTCAAGTCAAAAGGTTTGAGCCAGTTCCTTTGCTCAAGTTTGCTCCTCAGCCAAAAGGCGCTTTGCTCAGTTAGCCACTCTCCAAGAGACTGATTCATCAATCAGTGTGTAACACTTAGGATTGGAGCCAAAAGACCTGTTGACATCAGGTCACTCAGGACAGCTTACGATGTCTCAACATTTCTTCTTTTTTTTTTTTTACACACGAGAAAGAGAAAACAGGTTACACAACATCACAGTCGCACCAGATGGACTGCATTCCTCGTCAGTGAGTGAATCCTCCCTCCAGCCAACGTCGGCGCATCCTACGAGTACAACCACTTGAAAGTGACATTCTTGGAGAGATGTTTCAGTGAAACCGATGCACTGAAACCAGAATAAGTTAGCAGACTTTCAGACTACGCCACCTTGAAACCACTTTTTAGTCACAGGACATGCACGAGATTTAATAAACGACTGGCACACAAATGATTCAATTCAATTCAGTGTGTTTTGTATAGCCCAAAAATCCCAAATGCAAGATTTGCCCCGAAGGGCTTTACAATCTGTACATATGACTCCCTCAATAAAGATAATAAAAACCCTTTCAAAGGGGGCAAAAAGGAAGAAACCTTTATAGAGGATCTCTCTCCCCGGATGGACAGAAAGAATAGATGTCATGTGAGCAGGATGAGCAACACAACAGTTACAGCACATTACATGAATGTGACAGAAACTATTTATATAATGAGTAGTATATACATGGTACACGGTCTAAATAGCCACAACCAATGTCAGCAGGAGAGGTAAGCAAGCACACACCAGGACAATTTCAAACAACTGACAAAAAGCATAACAAAATAGTGACTACTTTACTTAAAAGCTAGCTTCTAAGGACTAGAAATGTTTTTGTTTTCACACTTCTGTCTTTGATTCTCCTCTGCACCGTTATAATTGCTCAAATGTGTGTATTTTGGGAATTTAAGCTAGTTTAAAGTGAAAGTCTAACATTTAAAAAAAAACACAAATCGCAAACGTTTTCACCGGGATCTTCTGGCAGGAGAGGTGACATGCAAACAAAAGGAAAGTGTGTGCCAGAACAAGCACCTGTTGGTAACAATACACTGGAAGAGCTTCTCAGCAGCGCTCGCTGTGCGCAACAAAACCAAAATAACTGCATTCCACACATGAGCACCGATCCCAGAAGCCGACAACACGACAAGTCATTTGTCAAAGCACTACAGCAGATACGTCAAGGAATGGTATTACATTTCAGTACTACCGGCTTCAACTAATTATGCGATATCACTACAATGACACATCATCCATACTGACACTTAAGAAGACATGTGCTGCTGGAGACGCATGTTTTCCAGTTATCTGAGGTGTGTCTGAACTAATTTTGTCTGACTGAAAGTGTTGTTGGAATGAAGCGTGGAAAAGCCGACGCTGCCGAAACCAATGACTTTTTTTTTTTTTTTTTTAAAGCAAACATCAGAAAACAGTGTTGCAACAGCACCCGGCTGAAGGTCACCACGGGGAGAGGGAATATAACTCTATTCTCAGAGGACTGAAGAGCTTACTCGTCCACCCCGAGGGACATTGGATCAAAAAGGTGACGGGAAATATGCAATGTTCTCCTAAAGTAGGCTTGTCATTATAACTACTTTAGGTATGTAGGTATGTAGGTAGATAGTTTATTAATCCGAGTAGCACCCAACACTTTACAGACACCAAATGGAATAAACTAAATAAACTAAACACATAAAATAAAATATAAGAACAGGGATGACAGATATATACAAAAGAAAAAGAAAAAGAGAGGAAAATGGAAAAAAAATAAAGGAAAAAAAGACAATAAAAAATACCATCTTGCCCAGAAATAGTTGCAATAATATATATTTATCGTGATATATTGTTATTTTTCAGACTAAATGATAAAATTATAATAAAATAGGAAAATACTGCTTAGACCCGTACAGAAAGGAATGAGTTGTATTTACAGTATAATTGTAAATTGAAATAAATATTAAATATCCTAAATAGATGAACCACACACAACCAAAACAATGAATAAAATGGACTCTCTGGGCTTAACGAAAATGTTCAACGTCTGCGCAACGACGAATTCTTATGACGCTCGGGGGAAGTGAAGATACTCGACTCCACAAACAAGAACTGATAGAAAACTCAACAGGAGACAAAACAGATGATTTTTTTTTCTTTCACAGACTCTCTTCAAGGGCAGAATGTATTTGTGGCCACGAATCGTATCTGAAAGCTGTTTGGATAATCTGCCTCGCCGCAGTGTGTCGAGATTGGACGACTGTTGGATACTCCGACGGTTGCGTCACAACAACCTCCGGATTGCAGCGAGACACGTCCGTCTGCTTACTTCAAACAGTGAGTAATGTGCATGTGATCTCCTGAGTTTGCCCAAAGACCTCAGAGAGCCGGCGACCGATTGGCTGCTGCCAAAGCCTCGAGGCAAATTTGTCACCGCGTGTGTGTGTGTGTGTGTTTTGGCCGTAAAAACAACAACTCCAACAGCTGACAACCAAGCACACACACACACACACACACACACACACACGCTACACCTCGTCTCATTTCAGAAACATTCTGCAAATTTACAGTTTGAGATTGGCTTATTAGCAGAAAATAAGAAAAAAAAACGGCCGTCAAAAAAGATAAAATCACCGGTTACTGTGAGCTCACTGGCACCGGCCGCGAAAGCAGAACACGCATGAATAAGAGCCGCGAGTCAAATGCACTGGAAGCAAGATGTCGCCGTCCTCGACTTTTTCATGAAGATCAGACCGGACGGCACGCGATGCCGCTCCGGATGAGCCGGTTTGCCGTAACGGGGGACGAGATTGGACCTGATCAATAACCTGTTAGAGAAGCTAACAGACACCCATGAATTCTAATGAGACACTTAGGGAACCTCATCTCTAGAGAGCATGACATATTACTGTAGGGGGAGGGGGTGCAGACGATGCATTAATAACAGTGAGAAAATGGCCGCCTCGCATGTCCACATCAGGAAAAATGGATCCGACTTTGTGTCAAACCTTGCAGCCGTTTGTCTTCATCCGATTGTCTTTGCAGCATCAAACAGCCTCCAATTCATTTAATAATAATTTATAATGCACATTTTAAAGCAAATTTACAAAATGCTTTATAATAATAAAAAAAACATTAAAGCAGACAAGATCCAGAATAAAAGAGGGAAGACGAGATGTGCAAATGTGCAGCTAAAAATAAGCCAAATGCTAAAAAGTGACTCTTCAGAAGAGATTTTAAAAGAGGATGCATCCTGATGTGGCCCGTATTAGATGTCCAGAGAAAGAGTTCAGCGGCTTAGAGGCCCTGACAACAAAAGCCCGGTAACCTTTCAGTGAGCAGTCCTGGTTTTGGATCTCGAGCTCACAGCGAGTCAGCAAAATGCAAAAGGAAGGAGGCAGGTCGTTAAAAGCTTTAAGAAAAACTAGCAGTAAAATCAGAAAATCCATTCTGCAACTCACAGGTAACCAGTGAAAAGGCAGCCAGGATTGATGTGGTCATTTATATAAACGTGTTGAAAGCCCGGCAGCAGCAGCAGCGTTCTGTATCAGTTGCGGTCTTTGAACGTCTCGCCTGCTTAGATAACGTCTCGGACATAACCGGATCATCCATCAAAACACATGCCGAGCTGAATTCTCATTTTATTCTACAGAAAGGACCAAAAAGGAAGACGTCAAACTAGAATCAAACCAAACCAGCTCACGTCTGTGTCTGTCCACTTTGAACCCATCGGACATTTGCGTGAAATTGTCACGATTGGCATCTGAATTCCTGCGTTACGGACAAACAAAAATGCGCTCCGTGAGTTCACGGTGACCTTTGAGCCGCCAAATTTCTAAAAATCGGTTCACCCTCACCCTCAAGACACGTTTGACATTTACTCCCGAGTGTATTTACTCGCCACAACGCGAGTAAATACGGACCCCAAAAACAAAATGTCGCTGGCGCGGACCACAAAGGAACGAGGAATCCTTCCGTGGACGGACATGAGCCGCTTACTGGGAAGGTGAGTGTGTGTTTGTGTGTGTGTGGGGTCCGATATCAGATGTGGTCATGGGCTGAAATCGATTATTTGGAGGCGGAGCCTCTCGGCACAAAAAACGGCTGAGCAGGCTATACGGACTGAGGGCACACGGCCAACTTTTCTTTTTCTTTTTTTTTTTTTTAAGTACCGCAGCCAAACCAGGAGATTGAACTCTGGGATTGAGTCTTCTCAGCTGATTTATTACCCCGAGCGGAGAGAGAAAGATTGCGATGCCGGCGGAGAAACGGAGGAGAGATGCGCACGTCCACGGTACCAAGGAGGAGGCGATCCAATCCGTCTTATCATAAAATAAACTCCGGAGATCTAAGGCCGAATTCTCAGAGAAAGTCCAAAACAGAAGTGAGATATTGCAAGAAATATAGACAACATTAAAGCCCTCAAACGCCTGGTGAAGGAGGCGTTCTGTCCTTCTCCATGATTGTGTTTGGCCTTCAAAAAAAGGCAACTAGAAGTGAAAAAAACATTTCAGATGTGCCTTAATTTGTCATTAGCATGCATGCTTGCACACACACACACACACACACAGGTTTCTTGCAGGAGTGATTGGAAATACCACGGCGCGACACGTCTGAAACATTAAACGTTGGCTTGATGAACAGTGAGGCGAATCATTTCAGACAGTCACGACAGAGAATCAATACTCCTATTGGTGATTAATGGGAACGTAATCATTTTCAGCCCCTGAGATTATGATCGCTCTCTCTCTCGTCTCCTTTCGTTCGGTTCCTTCCTCTCCGATCCCTTGTTTCCTCTCCTGCTGTTCTTGCGCCTCCTCACTTCACTCTTTTCCTCCTTCCTGTCCTGCTCCCTCTTTGACCCCCATTTTCTTTTCTCTGAACCCGTGTGTCGGCGTTTTTTTTCTTCTTTTTTGCTCATCCTCATCGTGTAAAGCCAATGCCACCTTCAAAAGAAAATCCTTCTCAAGGAAATTACCAATGCGGCGACGTGCCAGCTGCCTCCCTCTCCTCGGTCGCCCCGTTATTGCCTCTGTCGCAACATCACAGGGACGTTTCATACAGAGCCAGCCAAGGAACAAAGTCCCCAAATAGGCTCTCCACAGAGGGCAGCGAGTGTGAAACTCAGTTCAATCAACAACTGGATAACAATCAGATCGTCTGGATCCCTCTCTCCCTCTCCCTCGCTCTCTCTCCACATCTGCACCTGCGTTTTGATTTCCTAACCGTTCATTTCCGTGACGCCGTCTCGGTTTCATTTCTTGAACCAGGCGCTCGCAGCCACATAAAAAAGGGACAATTTATTTGTTTCATCCAGTGGTTCTCAAACTGTGGGGCGCGGCCCTCTAGTGGGGCGCGGAGGTATTACAGGTGGGGCGCGGGAGGAGATGCAGATTCTTAAAAAAAATCCTTTATTAATCCCACAGTGGGGGAATTGTTCTCTGCATGTCATCATCCTTAGTAATGAAGGAGCTTTGTGCTGCTGTGAAGCTCTGGGACTTCAGTGCCTTGCTCAAGGACACTTCAACATGAAACTATGGGGAGAAAACAGGGATCCAACCGGCTTCCTTAGTCATCTTTTGTGCCAAATATGAGTTATTTTTTGCACATATATAACTTTAGTTGCATTGTTTTAACAAAGTGATTGCACATGTTATTAGTTCTGGTCAGATGCAGCAATCTGGTTTACTTGAAAGGGATTTACATTTTCTTTAATCTAGTCATTAAAAAAGCACGGATGGAGGATTCTCAACAAGTTGGACCATTTTCTTCCAATGTTCTGCCATTTATAAAAGTCAATGTCCCAACTCAAAAGATGTAGACTGTGGGTATGAAGCTGCGGTTCGGGCATTTGCTGCATCCTGTGCAGAGACGGCTTGGGTTTAAAGCAATACAAAACGAGCCAGAGCATTATTCTCCCCTCCCCTCGTACCATAATGATAACGTGTGGAGCCAAACCGTTCTTTAGCGCTGACGCGGCGGCACTCTGGAGATGGATCTGGCTCTGCGAGACGAGGAAGTCGGGGGAAATTGCTCAAAGTGACGCAATGACGATGTTAATGGACAACAAGTCCAGGAAAAATCCCGACAATTACCAAAACAACTGCATCACCGCCGCTGCGCCAGTCATTGAGGCACTTTGTCTGTCATACTATAGTGAACAATGGGTGATATGCAACTACCAGAGCATACAAAGTATGTCAACACACACACACACACACACACACACGCACACACTCACACAGATGAGGTTGTGAGTGACATGTGTTGTTGTTGTTGTTCCTGTGTCTCGTAAACAAAACTGCCGTACTTGCTGCCACCCGATCCACCATCATAAACTGCAACTGAAGCATTTCTAAAACTGGTCTTGTTATCGAAACCGCCGTGAAAGCAATGTCCCGAAAAAATACCTTGTTTACATCCAACTGCAGCGATCAGTGTTCTTTTACAAGAAGGTCACGGAGACAAAGCACAACTTTAAACAAGCTTCAACAATGGGCAGCTTTTCACTCAAATAAATAGTGACAAACAGAGAAGGATGAGCAGTGTTAGTGCGACGCAGCAAGAGGAGGCGATCGTTCCTCATGATGTAGGAAGCTGCCGAGCTCTGGTCTCCGTTATGTATGTGCACCGTTTGGATGATGACCTTGTCTCGTAAAGGATGAACAGCTGTAGGGACGAATCACTGTTAGAGAGGAGACCAATTAGGAGTCAAGCTGAGGGAAGGAGAGAAGGAGTCAGTGCATGTGTGTGTGTGTGTGTACACACATCTCTAAACTCCACTGACCATTTGCACCTGCAGACTGCTGCTGACATTGCAGCACGACCAGCACAGCGAGGAGAAAGAGGCGGTCTGGGTTGAATCATCGGCGCGCACTCATCTCCACTGCCTTTACACATGCCTGCCAAGTCATGGTGCTTGCCTGCCTGCCAGTGAGAGGCATGGCTCATTCGAGAGAGAGAGAAAAAAATGCTATGTTTGGTCCCTGGCCTGTTCGTTACCGCAATGCAGCTCCACGGACAGTGTCAGCCCAGGTAGAATGAAGAAGGACGGCCCGTGCCGCTAAACGTCTGGGACCAATTTAGAGAGCTCTCCCTGATGTTTCAAGAATTCTGCAGCAATCACATTGCAGCAACCCCTTCATCCGCCTTCTTCCTCCATCATTCATTCCCTTCCACATCACTGGACTGACTGTGTTTGTCATGCGCCGCAAGGGGAGGGAGGAAAGAATAGCGAGATAGGAGGAGGCAGAGGTGTTAAACCCCTGTTAAACAGGTGGGAGTGGACAAGGAGATGGTGAGGCGGTGCGGAGCTATGAGAGTAGCAGGAGGAGAGAATCTGCTCCTCAGAGGAGAATGGAGGCATGGAAAAGAGTTTCAGAGGCGTGCTTTTTGGTATTCACAGCAGCCTCCGCCGTATGGGGGGGTGGGCTTCGAGTGCGCCCATCCGCTCGCACCGACCGTCAATCGCCACTGACAGGCTGGCGGAGCGGATGGGCGGAGAAGTGTGACAGGTTTGGGGAATGAGCCGGGAGAGCAGCCACTGGGAGGGGATGATGGGTGGATGTCACATCAGGTGTACAGCTGCGATACGCATACACTTAAAACACATACACACACAAGCGCACACACACTGAGAAAATAGGATGCAGCAGAGAGAGCACAGAGAAAGCTCCCTTTGCGCTGGGAATCTGAATGACTTCCATGTTTGGAGCTGCAGGAAGAGCGTGAGCTGAGACGGGGAACTGGATTCAACATTATTTTTGAAAACCAAAAGGAGCATTTACAGTGACAAAGCTGTACTTACAAAAAAAAGGTTCAAAAGTATCATTCATAGATATTGCAAAGCTGGACTAGACTCTTGGTCTCAGATATGACAAAAGCAGCAAGTATAGGGGTGGGAACCAAAGGTCCCACGATACAATATCGTCACGATACTTAAGTCCCGATACAATATTATCATGATATCGCGATATATTGAGTATAGCGATATATTAGCTTTTTTTTTTCAACCGCCAATTGTCCCCAAAGGAAAGGTTTGTCAACAAAAAATAAATTGATTTTATTATTATAGGACCAAAAAAAGTTTAGAATTGATTAAATAAAAGATCAAAACTTGACTTCTGTGTATCGATACAATATCGCCAGGCAAAATATTGCGATACTGTGCCGTATTGATTTCCCCCCCTACTCCAAGCAGCCAGTGACTGGAACAGAAGTCACATTTATCGTGGAGAGAAGGAGCCCCAAAACCTGAGAGATGCTAACAGCTCCCCTCAGCTAGTTTACAGCAGCTTAGTCATGGAGGCATTGCACCGTGGGGGGGAAACCACATTAACACCGACTGTGTGCTCCCCTGCTCTGCTGATGGCAAACCTATGAAGTATTAACTTCAATATGACAACACCAGCGACACAAATAGAAAAAAAAGACACCGAGATTGGGTAATCTGGGAGGTAGAGGAGCAAATCACCACATGCTGTTCAGGTTTTCTAATAAAATCTGTTCTATTTTTGATTTCTCATTATTCAGGATACGACCTGCACGCAAAATGCTCAACGATCTGTACCTTGCCTTTTCAAAATGTATTCATATCCTGTGCTCAGATATAGTCACTGGAGTAGCGCTGTAAAATGGGAACTATCGTCATCTCGGTACATCACAAGCGTTATTTAGATACCTGTCAGACTTTCTAAGCAAAGGCAGAAGGTTTTCAAAACCCATTTCCCAGTTTCCATTTTAGACCTGATTTGTGAATCAAGATTGCGTCGGGAACCGAGGGCTAAATGGTCCATCCATTAAAGCTCCACGAGGCAAAAACAAGCAGCTCTAAGTCTGTTTACAGCATTAATCAATGAGCTGCCCACTCACAAGTCTCAAAGCCGCAATAGGTATCTGTATCGGCCTCTGTACGCTCAATTGCCCCCTCAAGGTTACTGCCTGTTGCCTTGCTCCTCTCTCTGGATGAGAGCTGCATACTGAGTGCATCAGCTGGTCTGGAGCCAGAGGACCACTCCAGGCAAACTTCTGTTTTCTATCCCGACCGCGCAGCGGAAGCGTCGAGCCGTCTCAGCTACAGCGAAGGCGCAAACGTGCGTTTGATTTGAAAGGCTGCAGGTGTAATCGTCACGGACGGCGAGTGAAAACCTCTCCTTTTAGTGGGAATAACTAAAAGAGAGCTAGATTCTGCGGTGAAGGTGGTGCAACACTTTCAAACGTTGGATTAACTTGAAGGATAAAGTGGCTACAGTGAAAATAAATAACACTGGGGGTGGAATAGGACGGGAAGAAAGGGTACTGAGGAAAAGTGCACTATATGATTATATAGCAAAGGAAAGAAAATACCAGGGGAGAGGGGAAATGGCCAACTGTGATGATAAGGCATAATCGGCTGAGGGGAAAAGATAAAGTAAAGAGAGAGAGGGGGAATCCAACAGAGGGCACACTGAAATAATGTAAATATTCTATACTTTCAGCCTGATCCAACTTGTTTTCGGCGCACATGCAAAACTGTGCCGTTTCTTTGGAAATAGACGCACAAATTTCACCCACCATTACCTCGAACCGTGAACACTCTGCCGTAGTCTTTATCCTCGCTCGCGGCTTTCCGATCTCACAAGTATACAAGCACACCCCGTCGGGCCAACATGCGAGCCGCCCATCCGCCACCTCATCTTGGCACGGAGCGGGCCATCAATGATGGATGACGCTTGAATTAATCATGAAGAAGAGGACAGAGATATAAACACACAGGGAGGGCCACAAGGGGACCAGGAGGGGAGCCTATATGGTAAGCAGCTGGCACATGTCAAAGTGTGGCTTGGGCATCAGAATACAACATTACATAATGCAGAACAAATTGTACCCGAGGACATATGTTGGGGAAGTGAGAAAATGCACTTTTGCCAAACTTGATTAAACATCCCAACAATACAACGTGGTTCAATTCAAACCACCCCCAATGTGTGTTTGAAGCGCCACAATTAGTGGCAAGTTCGGTCTCCTGTGATGCATTAAAGGGATTATGATAATGCTGATGGCAACCACGTCCATTGGCTATGATCAACAGGTAATTTATTGATTACGTAGAGAGCAAGGACTGACGCAAGGACCAATCCGCTTCACAGAAAAAAACACAGAAACTGACAGTCTTGGTGTCAAACTGAGTCGCCGGGCTAAGACTGTAAAGGTGGGGGAAAAAATCGATACAGCATAGTATCGCGATATTTTGTGTGGCGATATTGTATCGATACACGGAAGCCAAGTATCCATCTTTCATTTCATCAATTTAAAAAACTTTTTGGTCCTAGAATAATAAAAATCTATTTATTTTTTGTTGACAAAGTTTTCTTTTGAGGACAATTTGCGGATTAAAAAAGAAGTAATAAATCGCAATATATCACAATACTCAATGTATCGCAGTATCGTGATAATATCGTATTATGGGACCACTGGTGATTCCCACACCTATAAAAAGGCAGTATCCAGGGGAATTTAGGATAAGGGCCCGATTGATTAAATTAGACTTGGACTCACCTTAATGAGTGCAGGCCGACACGGTTCCAAGCTGGCGAAGCAGCCATTAACAAAGCTGAGCTAAGTGTCTGCAAAGTACCACTCTCAGCAGTGCCTCTATTAAATCCATACACACACACACACACATTTATATATATATCTATATATATCACATGACTAATACAGTTTGACTGTCAGTGTGTTTGGCACACGTCACATACTCAGAAGGCAGGTCTGTGAGTCATTAAGTGCAAATTGCTCGTAAATCTGTGAATAACATGCACGCATCCAATGAATGGATGGGACGCGTGCGCGCAGATAGACAATTGAGCCAGCTGAAAACACACACCTGACCTGCAGAATAGCATCCAACTACTCCCAAGACTGCACACACATCCATCACCACAAAGCCCTGCAGGCAAACAGGGGCTCAGCTGCGAGTCCGCCTCATATTTCTTCATAGTCCCACCTGTCTGTCCCAAGCTTCTTATTAATCTTCAAGTTACAGTGACGTCACCATTGTGCAGCACTTTACGCAGCAGGTTTGGTTGAGTGTGCGTGTGTGTGTGCTTGGGGGGGTGGGGGGCGTGCATGTATGGGGGTCTTTGTGGTTCAAATACACACCTGGTTTCACAGTCTTCAGGCGGATGGGCTCCCGAAAGTGTCGGATGACGGCCAGCGTGTCTCGGTTGGTGAGTCCGCTCACCGGAGTGCCGTTCACCTCCAGCAGCACGTCCCCGCTGCAGGGAAACCTCCCGACGTGACACACCATCGCCTCCGAGAATACGTGTCCGTGGTGGGGGAACTCTCCCAGCTCGGCGCCGCCGAGCACCTCCAGCACCGCGACCAACTCTCCGGAACCCCCCCACGACAGGGTGCACTCCTGCACTTTGGTGGACCAGTGCTTCTTCTTCTTCAGTGTTTTGGACATTGTCGGTGGCGCGTGTAAACCTGGAAGGAAGTCCAAGAATGAGTGTCCTTCAACGCAAGAACCGCTTGTGAACCTAGGACGCAATGACGCATGGGAAAATCATCGCAGATTGGAGAGAAGTTGAGCCGGATTGCTCGTGTATTCCATTCCCGGGGAAACAAATCTCTCCTGTTTTCTTTTTCTTCTCCCTCAGATCGCACTCCCTCTGTTGTTGATGATCGATCCTTCCATTTGAATTACTCGAGCATCACCTGTCTGCGACTGGGATGCGAGATGAGCTGCGTCAGTGTCGCATTGAAGCGGAAAGTGCTGGTTCTGGTGCTGGAGCGACTCGGTCCCCACACGCCGACAGTTCACAGCGACTTGCGCTTCCGAAACAACAGCTTCTTCCTTCTTTCCTTCCTTCCTTCCTTCCTTCCTCCCTACCTTCCTTCACACCCCGTTACTAGCCCGACCTTGCAGAGCAGGACGGAACCGGAGAGCGCCGCCGTTTGTGCGCACCGGGAGAAAACCCACGAGTTCAACACTCACACAAAAAGACAACCGGAGTAGCCAGAAAAACTACTTTAAAAAAGAAAATACTTCCCAGAGAGCTGCTCCCTCGGTCCAGCGGCAGCTCTTCATCCGAGTCAACTTTACTCTGCGCACCTGTCCTCCTCTTCCTCCTCCTCCTCCTCCCCGGCCCCCCTCCGCGGTGACATCAGCAGAGGCAGTCCTTGGAAACGGGAAAACATACCTGGCACTCGGTTCAGATCAAGTAAACCGATCCGTGGCAAACGGGAGCCCCGCTCCTCGTCCTCTGTTACGCACGCGGTGCTCGTCCACAGTGTTCCGCTAACACTCATAAAAATCAAAAAACTACGCAGCCGTGCAGCAGACGTGATCCGGTTAGGCTTCACTCCAGAACTTTTGAGATCTTTTTCCGTGTCGCTTTCCCGAATGCAGGAGCTTCTGTCCAATCAGAGGCTGAAGGGGGCGTTTGTAAAGTATCTCCAAGGGACCAATGATGAATGGAGAGAGGCGGGGCTTCTGTGATGGAGAAGCACCCGCCCCGGGACACATCTTTTCACGTGGGAAGAAAATGCTGATTGCAAATTGGGGATAATTCACCTACAGTTTCTAAGCTCTTTCCCCCAATGTGTTTATTCTGTGGACTACGATGTGGGATTATTTGGCGTAATTATTATTGAATAATTCAACCTTTTCCTGCTCTCAGAACTGAGGACTCGGCTGCTGGTTGGGGGTAATTTCTTGAGCAAGTCTGCCCCCTTGTGGTTGAATTTCATCCCAAAACACCCAGAACATCACTGCTGCTACTGTACTATACTAGTACTATAATACAATAAACACACGTTGTGCCTTTTTTTTAATATGGGATACCAGAACATTAATAACCAGCATATGAACTTTCACACACACACACGTTGTTTCCTTGTTTCCATTGCTTCTATATGTTTTCATTGTGTGTCATTTAGATAAGATAAGATATTGCTTTATTGGTCCTGCGGTGGGGAAATTGCAGGATTGCAGCAACAGACAAGTAAAGTGCAAATACAGAGAGACAAATAGTAAATATACAAATTAAAAAGTAATATAAATAAAAAGTAAAACAGTAAAGAATCAGAAATGTTTTATCAATATAGCAATATATAAATACAAAATACAGAAGGAATAAAAAATAATGCATTTATATTGCCCCAGTTGAAGTGATTAAAGTGACCGAGGAGGTTTTGTACCTCTAAGAGATTGTTTTATATTTTCTGTTCCTACTTTTCGACATGCAGCCAACAACAAAGTGAATACATCTCTATTGCTCGCACAATATAGTTTAATAATTTAGCTGTTAAGGCAGCCAATAACAAGTTAATATATCATTTTTTAGGATTTGTTAATGATTAACATTTAATAAACCTTTAGGCTCACCTCCTCGGTCAACGCCCTCACAGGCCGACGGACGAAGCTGGGCCCTTTTCTAACAGGCCAAGGTTTTGTTTTATTGTGATTTTTGTTGCAGATTCTGATTCTTTAGGTCCTAATCTTTCCAAAAAGGTGTCTTATTGACTGCTCCAAGAGGGATTTTTAGGGATTCTGGCTCATATCATGCTGGATGTTTATAGTTATTATCAAAATATCTTTTAAAAGTAATTTCCTTTTACAGATTTACATTTTTTTCCCAAGACTTTGCTGAGCAAATACATACAATAAACACAAGTATTGGAATCAATTTGGCGTTCTTACGACGACTCAAACAGAGGAAAAGGAGCTCTGGAGACAAAAGTGGTTCCACAGTTTTCAACGGGTTAATTAGGAGTTTGCAGAGTGGATCCTCTTCCACGCTACAGTGTGAAAGCATGAGAACCTGAAACCTGAACAGCTCCAATTCCTGAATTGAGCGCCATGGTGAAATGTTTCTCTTTCCTTCTCTGAGGAACTTCTTTGAGGTCGCAGGCGGCCTGGTGAGTCCCTTTTTGTTGACTGATTATTCCCAACAAACTAAAATGAGCTCCCTTTAGATGCCTTGCTTTGCTGATGATGTCACGATGTACTGCAGCAGCTTGACCCCGACGTTCCTCTCGAATTTTGACTGAATATTTCAACCAAAGATTGATGTTGTTTGGCTGTAATTGGCTCCTCCACCTGGCGGTGTTGCTGACAGGGACATTTTAATTGAGCAAGGCATCTCAGGACGGGTGTCAGGACTGGGCGTGGCATTTAGAGGACCCCAAAAATTGATCCGCCAATTAGGCAGAGGGCAGCGGAGGCGCCTCTCAAATGGCAGGGTCCAGAGAGAATCGTGATGCAGCTCAGTATCGACCGGAGCGACGTGTAAGGGCAGAGATACAGCTGAGAAAACAAAACACACACAAACCGCTACAGTCACAATCAATACGAGCCAAAACATTTCACATCCACTCTTTGGAATCTTACTGTATGAACTGATTACCATATAAGTAAAGCTGCATGCTCTGTTATCTGTATTTAAAGGGAATTTGTGCTCAATTTCAGGTTCATACTTGTGGGTTTCTACCAGTTCATGTTTACATGCTTTAATGGAAATAAAATACAAAATTGTACTACATGTTGAAGTATAACTTCCCATCTTTGTCTGAAATTTTTAAGGACCTTTTATCGAATGAAGAGACTTATGGAGGAAGTGAATTAGTAAGAAATAGACCCACTTAATAACTTAATCAAGTAATATACAGGGAATATTTCCAGGCCTGGAAAAGTCTGTGAAAAAAAAATCCCAAAAGTGTAGTAAAAGTCCTGTAAATGTGTTATATTCATGTGTTCATGTTGATTATTTATGCTGAGTTTAAAATAATGAATATGCTTTTAAAAGAAAGAGGCTCAAAATATTAGCAGCATGCATACAGGCATCTATGGACAATAAAAGCAAAAGCACACATTCATTAAGATCTTCTTTTAATCATTGGGCAGAGTACAATGTTTGTATTTGTGATGCTCTTGGCATGCGTACATCACTGTAGCTTTACAGTTTAAAAAGCAAAACACTCACACGGGAAAGCAGAATGAACCGTGTTCAGTCTGAATAATAGGGGAAATAATTCAATGAGATAGTCCATTGTCTTTCAATGCAATCAAATCATCATTAAAACAGATGTTGAGATATCAGGATAAATCCATAATAACAAGCACATTGCAACTTCAATTTCTCAGAAGATTTTGCACTTAAGTTCTGAATTAAACGGGAAAATACTCTTTGTCAAGTATTTCATTTGACACAGGAGTTAACAAAAGTAGGCAATACCATGTGGTTATTGCATATAGACTATTGTTTTAATTACCAGGAAGAAATAGGGATATCAAATGACATTTATTGGAATAGAAAACTTCAGCTATACCAGCCCTACGATGCACTTTACACTTTTTTTTCTCACAATATTGGTTATTGTGACGAGGTCAAGAACCACATTGTGTTTATATCAATATCAGAACCAGAAAACACAGCTTTTTGTTTCATTTTTTCCCAGAAAACTATGAGGGAAACTCATCTAGATAACTTATAGCGTTTAGCATCCTATGAGTTTCCCTCGTAGAATAAAATATTAAAAACAATAAATACAAAAGTTCATGTCTTCCGGGTTGATATTGTTCATAAAGAGGGTTAAAATCATTAAAGCTGTCATTAAAATCACTGAACTAAAGTTGACGTTTCAGATTACGAGTTAAAAGTTGATCAAAATTAAATATGGTTAAAATGTATAATTTCAGCATTTGTCACACGTGGCATAATTACACATTGTGAAACATCCTGGTGGGGTTTTTACGTGTTTTAACGCCGCTCCACCAGTAGAAGTGGTCATGTAGTGCAATGTCACGACACCTTTAAGGTGGAGGCAGAACTTGCAGCGACAGTAGCCTGTGAGGGTCAATTCACGTGGACTCACGAGGCAGAAAACTGCTGTTTGTGTTTCCACATCTCAACTTAACGGCTACCAACAGACGTGGTCCAGTGTGGATTTTGCTATTCAAACTGCAATGCCTCTTAAAACAGAGGCGAGCTCATACGATGACCAAATAAAAAGGACACAGAAGAAAAATAGAAGCATTTTTTGAAAAAAAACATTCAGACAGCAAATCGAATATTAGGTATGACTGCACGTTTCTTACTATAAGTCACTGGATTTTAGACGCCTATGAAATGGAAAAAGGTGGATTACGAGGCAACCCACACCCTGACCTGAATACTGTGAAAGTGATGTGACATCAAACCTGATACAAACATGAACAGTTAACACAAAAGTGCCGTATTAACATCCGTTACTGTGTGATTAAGAAAGGACATGGACTTGCTGCGGAGAAGTCTTGTATATGATCGATTAAATGCTTTTAGCTACGCTCAAGACACATCATAATAAGAGTTATGATCGTGTGGGATTAGACGATTCAATATTTTAAGAACCAAATTAGAAGCGACAATCTATTTAAACATGTGTAATTATTTAGTTTGACTTTGGATATCACCCTGTGAGAACATGATGTGCACTGCTGCTGCTGTTCACAACATTGATGAAACACTGGATTCATTTTGAAGTGAGAGATTACACAGAGAGATCAACTTTGTGGAATCTTTTTGGAACAAGCCATCAGACATCTGCAAACGCAGCACAGACAAACGACGGCGTGAAGGCTCATCCATACTTTAGTAACATTAAAAATGCACTTCTCATCCCTCACTCTCTTGTCTTTGCTCTGTTTTACAGGTGTTGCATCAAAAATAAAAAGGTCGAATAGAGCGAGTGTTGGCCTGTGGAGCATGAGCGTGTTTCAGCTTGGATCCTCCGTGGCGGTAGCGAGCAGCAGCAGTCTGGAACGCCTCCGTTCACCCACATGGGCCATAGACGCTCACCTACATGGGAGGTTTTGGACAAAGCCAGCACCCCATTTTACACTTTGCTGCTCCAAAGGGACGTTGGGAACAAAATGTAGGAGACCGACCACAGCAGATAGTACACACATGCAGGGGGGAAGGATGAGCAGAACACCATGACAACTCCTGGAAAATAACACACAAAAAATAGAAGTGGAGTGAGATGTTAAAGAGTAAAAACACTGACAAACTCAACAGCAGCATGTGGCAGCGGCATCTAGCCATGTTGCTACCTGATATCTAAATTTTGATGCAGCACACGCAATCATTACAATTAGCTCTTGTTCAAGATAGATGTTTATTGGCTTTACCTCCAGCGTAGACTGCTTTCTTCCAGGCTTGGGACTCCAGTACTCTGTCATGGGGGTAGAAGCTCTGGCTGATCATAAAGAGGATCATGGCCACTGCAATGATACGCAGCATGGCCAGGTTTCCCCCCGACAGCAGAGAGGCGCTGGCCAGGATGGCCGAGGAGTAGATGCAGGGCAGGCCGCGATACATGAAGGGGATCCCTAAAGGGGTCCAAACAAGAACACACAAGTTCAGTAGGTCCTTAAAATAATAAAACAGCAAACAGTAAATACTAGGGGTGGGAAACACCAGAGGTCCCACGATACAATATCGTCACGATACTTAAGTCCCAATACGATAAAATCACGATATCGCGATATATTGAGTATTGCGATATATTAGCTTTTTTTTCAACTGCAAATTGTCCCCAAAGGAAAGTTTTTCAACTAAAAATAAATTGGTTTTACTATTCTAGGACCAAAAAAGTTTAGAATGGATTAAATAAAAGATCGAAACTTGACTTCCGTGCATCGATACAATATCGACAGGCAAAATATCGCGATACTCTGCCGTATCGATTCCCCCCCCCACTCCTAGTAACTATACATTTTGGAGCTTACCGCTCGTGAAGAAACACAGGCGGACAAACACAGACAGGACGTAACACACGCATAGGATGTTGTCCAGCAGGTCAGATGTCCTCAGGAGTAAAGACGTGGCAATCCCGAAGGTGGTGAAGTCAGCGAAATCGTCGAGCTTCGCACCTGAAACAGAAAAAAATGAGAATGAGACGGCGGCTCTGTGAACTTCACGGGGAGATTTGAAGTGTGTCGGACTGAATTGTATCCTGAATAGTTGACTTTGAGAAGAGCTACTGGTGAGCGCCAACTGTTCTATTATTACATTTCTTCAAAGCCGACAGTAATTTAGTCACGAGTTTACATTCTGTCAAAGTGTTGATGTATTATCATCTCGCCGGTTTTGCCACTACCGACAGAGGGGTCGCGGATGAGCGAAAAATACCCAAGTGGAAATATCCGAGTCTGCCCAAAGGGCATCCATTCTGTCAACAACATTCTCCACTGCCTCATCTCTTTATCCCTTCAGCAGCACAGAGCATGTTTTTCAGCAGATGAGGATGAGGTGATTCAGGCTCCGGCTCAAAATGACAGAGGTGGAATTCCACCGCCCAGAGGTCAACAATTTTAGCAATTTCAGATATGCAGAGAAGCCAAAGCAACGGGATAAAATAGACAATTGGAGCGTGATCCTCTGGAATTTGGCTGCTTAATCAGAAAGCGATTGTTCGTTTGACAAAAATACGTGAGGGGGAGACAACAACATCCACCTGCAAAGTCATGCAGAAACACCGTGTCGGGACACAAAGCCCCCTGAAATGTGCAGCCGACGATGGATTGTGATGCACCTGGCATCTGTTTGGTTTTTTTTGCGTCGGAGAAAATGTGACCTTATCCACGAGAACAGGGGTGTCAAACATACGGCTCGCGGGCCGGATCCGGCCCACCAGGGGGTCCAGTCCAACAGAAGAAGACAAAAAACATTTTTTAGATCAAAATTACCAGATGTGGGATTTGAACCTCTGATCCTCTGCTTGTAGGACGGACATGCAAACCATTGATCCAGTCGCAATTGATGTGACTGCTGATATTAGTGTGTTGGAAGTCATTAAAAATGAATCACATCACGAAAGTGGCGTCACAAACGCGTCACAAGGCCCTCATGTCTGAATTTTCGGTCTTTATGTTTCTAGTAAATTGTTGAAAGACCTTAAAATAGAGTTTATCATCCAAAAACCTTCACCATTGATTTAAACATAGAGACATATTGGAGTTATTTATGCGTCATTATGCTGTGATTTTACTGGTCCGGCCCACTTGAGATCACAATGGGCAGCATGTGGCCCCTTTTACTAAAATGAGTTTGACACCCCGACACGAGAAGCTTTTAAAAACAGCTCTTTGGGCTAATTTTGGCCTTCTTACATTGCTGAGATCTTTCAGAAACTAGCTAAATGTATATTAAAAAAAACTTGAAAATTGTATAATTTGTGGAGTCCTTAGAAATATGGGAAAAGTTTAAAAGATGCGGTTTGACTAAGCTCAAATGTCATGTGATTAAAGATGTATGACTCTTCTATTGGATGCTTTGTAAGACTATCCAGAGTTTTCAGTCTTTTCTTCTGTTGGTTCTCGTTGTTCACGACTTTGAGCGGCCGGATTGCAAAGTCCAGACAAAAGGACTGTGCGGCGAGCGCCGCCAACACCTGAGTCAAGGTTTGTCTTCGGTAACGGCGCCTGACAACAGCGACACGCCACTTACCCAGCGCGGAGCAGGCGCCGAGTCGCCTGGCAACCGCTCCATCCGCCAAATCCAGAAGGTAGCCAATCAGAACCAGCCAACACGCAGCGTGATGGTGCCTGCAGAAAAACTTACTTTTAATGCAGATGAAGGATTTTTCATTTTAGTTTTGTCTATTTTAGAGTTTAGACAGTTTAGTCATACTGCGATTGAGCCTGTTTCAGATAATAAGATAATATAAAATAAGATAATCCTTTATTAGTCCCTCAGTGGGGAAATGACAGGATTGCAGCAGCACTGCTCACAGTAAATAAAGATCAAGTACTATAAATAAACAGTAATAAAACAACATTTTAAAAAATAAACAGAAAGAAGAATATTAAATATACAGATGAAATAAAACATAAAATAAATTAAAACATCAAATAAGTAAGTGTGTATATAAAATAAGTGTGTATAAAAACACTTACTAAATCTGTATCTGTAAATACATTTTTTTATTCCATTTGTATATTTTTATATGTTTGATTCATCTGTATATTTATTCCATCTGTAAATTTAATATTCTTTTTTTACTGCAAATGTATTTTTTCTTCTTAAATATTTATTACGGTTCTATTGTTTATTTACATTACTTGTTTCTTTTATGCAGTGCGACTGAAATCCTGTAATTTCCCCATCAAGGGACTAATAAAGGACGATCTTATTTTATCTCTTAAAAGTACTGCACAATAAGTAAAAATGTGTATAAATAATACAATCCAACAATGTAAACTCACCCGTTCAGGCTGCTGAGGATGGAGGCCATGCCCATGACCATGTTAGCGATGGACAGAGCATTGGCTGCATTTTTACGTGCAAACTCCTTGATCTGGAGTCCCGTGGTGTCGTCGCTGAGAGAGAACTTGTTGGTACACTGGAAGAGACCTTAGACCACACAACAGCAGCAGTTAGGAGTTGTCTGTGTTATGTCGACAACCCCTGCCCTGCTAAAGCTAAACGCTAACTCTCTGCTATCAACAGGTGACCGTATACCAGCTGAGCTTTTGATGAAGGTGTCTAAATTCAGGATGAATTAATAATTATATCCCAGTTTGAGTCAGTGAAGTGAAAGGACAAATGTGTCAATGCTTTACCAATTGTATAAGAATGATGAATTTATATATTATTTATTAATGTATACAGTATTTTGTACACTATCTAGTGGGAATACATATGGCAAGATATTGTAGCATATGTGTGTTTTTTCAAAGGTTTTTAAAACAAAGTATTACTTCAAAAGTGATTCCTTTGTCTAATGTAAAAGAAGCATCACTTACCAAGACGTATGTTTATTGGATGAAGACCGACCTTACGATACATTCATCCACTTTCAGATCACTAAAATGCATTTGTTACTGTACATTCATTCATTTGCAGCCTGTAGCATGCAACATCACAGTGTCTCATCATCTACTCATTACATTATCAGTTATGTCTAATGGAGTAAACTACGAAATATAACATTTGAAACTAAAAGCAGCATGCAATAAACTTCATATCAATGGATAATATTTGCAAAGGACGAACATCAAAAAGGATACATGTCTGAACAGGATGCGTGTGGAGTGATAGCGCTCAATAGTGATCATATTAAGGGGTCAAATACATACAAATACTGGTGTAGGGAAACACGTTGTGAACATTTAGGAGAGCACATACAGCACGAGAGGGAGATTGAGTTGGAGTGAGATTGACTTGAACCTACTCCATAGACACGTACCACACGTGAGATCTACTGGCATGATCACGAGTGGTCGTGACCTGAGACAAGGACTCGGCAGCAGCCCTTAAAGCTCAGTATTCAAATCTATTAATACCACTTTTAATGGGGACTGTCGTATTTGTAATAACACATAAAATATCAAACTGCATAGGGGTATGAAGCCAGTTTGAACTGTTTAAATGAAGTGTGTTTAAAGTGCAGTAAGTAGATGATTGTCTGTGGACACTGGCGAGCCCCCCATGCCAAAAGCATCTGCCCCTCCCTCCCCCATAAAGCTGTGATGTTTTTTTCAATGAAGTGCAACAAAGAAACCTGTGTTTCCTGTCTGCCTCCTCTCTTGTGAGCTTATTGCTTTCTCTCTAGTCGTAGTAGTGCTGTCTGAGACAGAATGCACAGATCAAATTTTCAGATTTGTTTTTAAATGTTGCAGTAGCAACCCCTTCCAAGTGTTTTTCACCCTGAACTTCCTGTGATTCCAAAGCCAGGCGAGTTCAAGACACTCTTCATCTGAAAGAAAACAGCGTATGAGACACAACAACAGCCAACAGCAACTTACACTTTTACTTGACAGCATGCTTTCTACTTCTCATTTGGGATTTTTTTTAAAACAATTTACAACCTGGCATTTGGATTGTTATCTGAAAACTGTTCATGGGTAGACAAACACTTCAGGTTATGAAGTTTGCTCATGGAATAGTCAGGTTTATTAGCTTTAGTCACGGTAAACACAATTTGGGAGGCAACACATGTGCAGTGAGGGAGGTTGCAGATCTCACTGCCAAGTTTTGCTCTGACCGTTTAAGATGCAAATTAAAAAAAGGAGATAAAGGCTGAGAGGGTCAATTTCAAGCAGGTCTCTGATTCTGGATCGCTGCCTATACTGACTGCAAAGCATGATGGGAAGGCCCTTGTTGTGTAATTCTCTGCTATGTTACAGTAACTTGTAACAACTTCAAAGACTAAATGAAAACAAGGAAAACAATTCAGAATCTGGATAATCTGGCTTGAGCTAGCTGAACAATATAGAACATTTACATGTTCACAGAGTTAACTGTGTGTTGTGGTGATGACATAGAGTCAAAGACAAAAAGGCAATACAAGTGCAATTAATTTTAAACACTTTAAACCAGTAATTCAACATGCATTCCTGTACATATTATTCCTGTAATATGATATCACAGTATATACTTAAATAAAACATTCTATCATAATAAACTATACTCAATCTGTGTGGATTATGTACCGTGTACATTAGTGCATGTGTGCTGTAATGATTTGAACTGTTGATGTCTATACATCATTTATAATAATTGCTTACCAAAACTACTTCATGCTATATGGATTGGTGTTTTTTTTCTTTTTTTACAAAAATGTTATTCAGTTCAGGCATCTTTAAAATTCTTTCGGCACATTTGTGGTTGTTTTCCTGCCTAATTCGATCCGAGCAGACCTGCATGTAGACTTTACCTCTGACACCCCTGAAAATAATAATCCAACTAATGAGGTGAAATTTAGAAAGAAGTACCTACCAGAGGGGGGAGACAGCAGGATCATGATTGTCTCTGGCTCACAGCTGCAACATAAAGAAAATGAAAGGTGCATTTTTATATTAGCATTATGCCATTACACCATACATTGTTTGAGCATAAGATACATGTACGCCATGTGAACATAAACAAGGTACACACTCATATCACAATAAGAACATCATAAGATTTTAGGTTATCAACGCTTATAGCAATGAGCTAAGCTGTTACCAGTTGAAAACTGTATTATTTTCTCAATTGCATCCCATGACTTAAAGGTTAAATGTTTTGCATTTACAGAACAACTGCTCAGTGGTAATATTTAAATCTCAAATAAATAATTGGCTGGATGCCAGAATAATGGACCCAATGAATGCTCTCTCAGCTTCCAAAATGTGACTTTTGCTTCTGAAAGACTTTACTCAGCACTGGTCCTCGTGTGACGCACAAAGACGTCACCAACATACAAGTCACATGATGTAAAATAACAGGTGAATATCACACTTCTCCTGTACAACTAAAATCCCATGTGTCACACACCCTCTTTTCCCCCTCTTGAAACCTCTCTCACCAATACTGAGCTTATTTTGCTAGCACCAAATCACAAAATAATCAGACAGGTGCGTTAGATTATTTCAATTGTTTGCTGGATTTTATGACGGTCCTGCTTTGGTTAATTTGCAGACATGTTATTTTTTTTTTTATTGTTTTCATTGAAACATGTCTACGTTATATTATTGCTTCATATTGTATATCCTTCCAGCGCGTATTGATGTGATTTCAGTCAATTTTACCTCAACAATAATTGCTGGTGAAGATATTTAGAGACGCCAAACCTCCCGGTATGAAAAGGCTGGACAAAGCAACTGCGTCACAATCAAACGGTCCACTTATGCGGTGCTGGCCTATATTTTGTTCGACAAATATCTATATTTACTCTTATTGATGGACATATAGGTACCAAATACACATGCGTTTTGTCTCATCTTACCTGAAAGGTCCTCCAAAGCTTACAAAGTCTAGCTAAATCCAATGACGAAGACGTTAAACGCGCACGAGCTTATTGTCTTTCCTTTTTCTCTGTTGATTTCTGTGTCTCTTCACTGACTTCTGGTATTTTGAGGTGCTACTCGTACTACAGCTGCACAACACAGGCCGTTTACCTTGTAACTTCGCTGTCGGGTTTTTCCGCGAGTCCTTTTAAAGACCAGAGATAAATCCGCTAGAATATTCCACCGGAAATGACGCTGCTTTTGTGTCTCGTTTCTTTTATTACATTAAGATTACGGCCGGATTACGAACCTTCTCGTTTTACAGCTTAACTGTACTTCAAAACGTGTTTCTGAACACATTTGAGCCGATAAATGTAGGTCATCTAGTTTTTTTTGTGGTTTAATCTTGAAAAAAAATCTATAAATAGTAATTCAGATATTATAGTGTGTAGACTGAGAAGTGGAGTACATGTTTATTATTGTACGTTTTTCATTTTTGATGGGAAAAAACTACAATACTAAACTATAAACTAAACTAATATTTATGAAATCTATTTAGCCTACAATATTTCACTTTTTTTACGTTTTGAAGAAGTTGATATTTAAGCTATTTTGCATATTCATGAATACTTAACTACTTACACTGCACTTGTGCACCAACAATAAACTGTTCTAAAATAATTCAGTAAGCACAAATGAGTGTGATTAGTTATTGTCCTGCTGTTACTGTTCTTACTGCGTCATATGAGGAGGTATGAACACATACACCATTGCACACATGAGTGGTGCAAGTCTCAGGGCAGAGTCCAAGTTGTTGTTGCCTAAAAAAAAAGTGTCTTAACTTGGAAAAAATTGCAGTTGGGATGTCCCTTCACTAGTCTGTGTCAAACTGTGTTTGACCTGCAAGTCACAGTTCTGGGGATCAAACAACCCTTTACATACGAGTTAATGTATTAGCTGTTAAATGAGTAGCAAATGTATTGATTATTAGAAGCAGATTATCCCCTCCTTGACCATACTCCACGCTTAATCCTTTAACCCAGCGGTGCCCATCTCACCGGTCCCTGGGTCCTTTGGTACCAAGCGGCACAGAAAGAATGAATGAAAAAAATGTCGGAAAAAAAAAAAAAAATCAAGGCCGTTTTATTTTGAAAGAATTTACCGGATACAGTCGTCTGTGCGTCAAAGCCTCTTGACCCAAATCCCAAAAGTGAAATTTAAAATGACGTTTCGTTTGTTCTGGATTGAAATCACGGCAGAATATTCTGAGATCGCCAAAAAGATCTGAAATAAAACTCTGCATCCTGTCTTTATGGAACGTACACAAAACAATAATTACAACAACAAAAAACACTTTGCATTTTTTTTTATTTCCTTGGAGCTCAAATAACAACAGTCAATGTTTCTTTTAAAACAGAGCTCACGGTTATTTTATATATTGTAATATTTTATATTGCATATAATGCATCACCACAATTAGTATTACACCCACTGAGTTATTACATATTTACACAAAGTCACAGTCATCAGGGATATTAGTAAACCATAACCAAAGAAAAACATTTGAATACTAATATGCTAACCTTTGATTAATTATAACAATGGACACAATGCACTATACAGCAACACATATTGAATATGATATAGGTTGATGACGTGATGTATTGGCGTATCAATCATTACATATGTGAGGCTACACTGAGCAGAACGATAGCGGGCATGTGAGGCGGACCTTGTAGTCTTGACAGTGTTTTCCAGCCGGCTGCTCAGCATTCACACAAGCGAAGCCAAGACTAGCATCATATCTGTAAAACATACAGTATGAAAAAATGTAAAACTTCTTTTTTTTTAACAATTGTAAAATCACTGCAGTACCCATTAAAAGGTGAATAGTAGATCAACACTTCCATGTGTGTACGGTAAACAAAAGCTACCTCTAAAGCTTACTTATTAGTAGTATATATATATATATATATATATATATATATATATATATATATACATATATATATATATATATATATATATGTATATGTATGTATATATATATATATATATATATATATATATATATATATATATATATATATATATATATATATATATATATATATATATATATATATATATATATATATATATATAAAGTGATCCTGTTTTTAAAATGATCCATGGTTAAAAGTTATTTAGATGAGGGTCCAAAAACTTTAAATGCGCTTTTATCTAAAAATGGTACCAGTTCCAGGATCAGCACAGACTTGTTTTTTAAGCAAAAGCTACCAGTGTTTATCATATTTACCATCCAGACATAAAGGTGGCATCAATATTTCCACCTAATTGTCAACAAGCAAGTGAAATAGTGTCTCTACCTTGAAGTCTGACTATTCCTTTAACAGTGGAACATGTATAGCAATATCATAACAATATAGCGGCACAGGCTTGAATCCATGCATCATCGCTTTTGGCACATGTGTCATCATATTCACGTAAAGTTTGAGTTTCTCCATCAACAATCAAGTACAGTGTCGGTGTCTGAACTACAACTCACATCTGAAAGACGTCTCCGGTCTTGTGTGCAGGGACACCGGACACTGTCGAGGCCTCGATGGCCACAGGCCTGGAGCAGACCTCACTGGGATACAACATCTGCAGCTGCAGGAGGGTCTCGTAGTCGCCTCGCTGCGAGGGGTTGTCCATGTTGAACCAGCGTGTCCTGCAGCCTGAAAAACATTGAACAGATAAAGGCATATTCTGAGATTTAAAATTGGTTATACAGGTTGTGATGTTTATTTTTCATCAATATAGATACAACAATAAGGCTCATAGTATATTAAGACCTTGCTGTAACATAGTTTTTTTATTTTATGTTTTTCTAAACTGAATATTATGGGAGCCCATTCCTGCCACACACAAAAAAAATTAGGACCAAAAAAATGTTTTTTTTTCGTCGTAATTTTTTTTTTGTGGTCCTAATTATTATTATTATTTTTTTTGTGGTGCAAATTTTTTTTGGTGTGTTGCGGGAACGGGCTTCCTTAGAATAACTTTACAGGATAAAGTCATAAATCAACATGAGAACTTACCCTGACAGAACCTTGAGGGACAGGTCAGTTTCACCTGATAATCCTCACATTGTTTACTGCTCTGTTTTCCATTGATGCATGCAAATCCAAACTTAACATCGTAGCTGCAATATGAATACAAACAAGATAACAAATACTCATTATAAAAGACGGATAAGGCCCGAAATAAAAGCTGCATGATTGAATACAAATGTGCTCACGAGAGGTCGGCGTCCCCAGTGTGTTCAGCTGATATTCCACTTGTTGACTTGGCCTCAATGCTGAGTGGGTTCCTACAGACTTGACCAGGGAAAGTTTTCAGCAGCTGATGGATGGACTCCACATCCCCCTCCTGTGACGGGTCGTCACTGTTCAGCCACTGTGTTCGGCACTGCTCTGACACTGAGCGGAAAGAACACATTCAGACTTGACCAAAGCAAAAACAAAAGTGTGTTTTGTTTGGCATTATGAATGCTATAAAGAAGATTTTTTTTCTTATTCTTGAGAGAGCAGGCGATGGAAAAATATTCTCACCACATATTTGTATTTAATTCTGAGGTAAGGAAAGTTATTTGATGTTACTGTTGGAAATGGAAGCCGGTGTTTTAAGAGCTTTTTGACGATCTCAGGATATTCTGGCTTGATTTTAATCCCGAAACACCGGCAGAGTTGAAAGGTAATCTAAAATTTCACTTTTGGGGTAACTATCATGTCCCATCTCGTACTTGAAGACTGTTGCCAGCCTGCCATCAGTGATGATGATGAAGATGACGATGTAGCAGACCCTGACCACCCATGACGAGAACATCAAGTGTGTATTGTGTGCAATTGCTGCTATAATCCTGTAATTTCCCCACTGTGGGACTAATAAAGGATCACTAAACAGGCAAGGAACCATATATGTTAATTTGGTGGATGTTCATTTTCTACCTAAAAATATATATATATTTTAAATGTCACAACAGTAAAGGAGTATTATTATGTCCTCCAATAGCGCTCTAGGGTTGAAATTTTTGAATTTCAAAGTATTTCAATGAGTGACCTATAAAGGGTTAAAGCCAAAGAAGACACCTACCTTGGCAGAACTCATTCGGACACGTGAATCTGACTTTGTAATCTTCACAGCTGTTGCTCCACTGCTCTGCATTTGCACAGGCAAACCCGTAGGTGGCATCATAACTGCAACACAGAGGAAAGGAGGATGGGTGAGCGCAGGGCGTCTCTCCTCTTCAACAGTTCTAGTTCGTGTTGTTAATCCTACTTTAAAAAAGTATTGGAGGTGGAGGAGGCAGGTTCCCCAAGGATGGTTTGGACCTCGATGGCTATTGGCTGAGGGCAGATTTCTCCCGGGTAAATGCTCCGGAGGTCACTGAGGACCTCGAAGTCTCCGTTTCCTTTTGGGTCGTCATGATCAAACCAGCGCGTCCTACACTCTGCGAATAACGAGGAAACAAAGAAACCCACATTTTAGAACTTAACCCTGAAGGTTTTCCCTTGAATTTAAAGGGCCAGTGTGCTTATAAAGAATATATAAAGAATCGCTGTGTTTTCTTTAAAGAGAGCCCTTCAAACCCTTCAAATCTAGAAAGCAGGTCCACTTCACAGAGTTGGTTTCTACAGTAGCCCAGAACGGACAAACCAAACTTAACCACGTACCTGAGCAGAACTGTCCCGTGCAGGTGAACATGACCTTGTAATCGTAGCACTGTTTCACTTTCTGGTCTGAGTTGAGGCATAAAAGGCCCTCTGATGCGCTGTAGCTGCAAAACACAACCATCCCTTCCCAATGTTACACTTGGTTAAAAACAATATGTGCAGTAGTGTTGAAAAGTCTGAGACTATAGTATATTTCCATTTGCATTTATTTGACCACACAGCTCTGCTTGTAAGCTATCAAATGATATGAATTGCTACAAATATACGCTAAATTTATGTTATCTTAGAGTATTTCATAATAATTGTAACATACATATTCATCCTTTGCATGTTGATGCGTTCAAACCACAGCAGCAGATAACTTTATTAACATAATACAGTACAATGACTCAGATGGAGCATTAGGAACATCCAAGTGGTAGAAAAAAATGTTTTTCTATTTAAATTCAAAATAGTAGAATGAAGTTTGGACTTAAGTTCTTGCCTTCAGACTTTGTCCATCATTATGAATCAAACCTTTTCGATGTGTAAACAGTAAAAGTAAAGTCTTTACGTGCGGAAGGTGTTCCCGGTGTGCTGTGACTTCACTCCAGAAGCCGTTCGGGCCTCCATGTCCACGGGATCGGAGCAGATCTTCGTCCGGTGCTTCCTCCTCAAGTCCATCAGAAGCTCAGAGTCTCCGTTGCTGGAAACATTGCGCTCGTCGAACCAGGCGGTCTTACAGGCTGCGGAGGAGGAACGTTAGAAGATCCAGAATCTGCTGTGCAATGGTGCTTCATTTCTTGATGGATTCAGATATAAAACAAATAACAGAGGGCTTACTTTCCAATGTTGTGGCAAAGAATTGAAGATCTGGAGGGAGAATAAGTCTTTGAATAGTTTTAACGTTCTGTTTCTGATCATTAATTGTGTTTAAAATAATGAATAACATGTATTTTATTACCTGATGCGAGAAGACACCAAACTGCAAAGCTCTGAAATAACGAGGGGAAGGAAAGAAAGAAAATCACGAGTATGAACCGTGATGAAATATATAATGCACAATATCAAAATACCTGTAAGACCAGCATGATGTTCTATATCCGGTGATCTCAAAGAGGGTAAAAACAACAAAGCATGCATGAAATGTCCTTCTCAATCATGATCTCGTGTTTAGAGTCGTCTGTTCTGAGAAGGTGCAGGTGTGTGTAACACGGGTGTATCATCTGTACCATGTTTAAGTATCCCTGCCCCGCCCATGAGGGGCGCTCCTGTAATGGAGCAGCGAGCATCAACACCTCCTCTCAGGAGGTTCAGGTTTCCTCCTCGATCCTCTTCTTCTCCCACATCTCTGAGGATTTGCAAAAACATGAGAATCAGAAAAACAAGCGGCGCTATTTCCATTATGATTGAAGGAGTTTCCCTCCACCATAAGCACTGTTTAGATACTGACTTTTGACAGTGAATTATACATATTATCCATCTTTATTCACTTCAACAGATAATTAAGGAATATTACTGTTTCTCTCTTGGGTTCGAAACATATCGCCAAGATAATCTCACAGTCCACAGTGTCACACTATAGTCTTCTACTTCTTATTCTAATCCTTAATATATATTTACGACAATAATATCACTGTTAATAATAATATTGTGAATTAACATTAGTTACAATGAACTTCAAAATATAATTATTATATTAATCAGAGTAATATCTCATTATAAACATGAGAAAAAATCTGTTTGTAACTTAGCATGTTAGTGGAGACGTTATCAATAAACATACACTGTACTTTAAACCCCACACACACTACCACACACACACACACACACACACACTCACTTATGCCAGTCCCTAGCGTCGCTGTCAATCATTTGAGAAGGACAGAGGGTGTGTTGCATTGTGGGGATGAGAGCTCACCAGTTGAATTTGACTATTGAGTTACTGAAGATAACAATGAAGGTGTCAGTGAAGCTGGAAAGGGCCGGAGGGCGAGCGGCTAAATGTCACTGAACGAACAGTAGAAGTAACCGGGATTAGTGCAGAATAACTGCTGTCTGCATGATCCTGTTACACAAAACCCCCGGAGACAAGAGAGTGATGGATTTCTGACAGGACACGACAACGTGGCTTTAACTGTGACGGAGATGTGATATTATTAGGCTCTCTCACAGATTGTCTTAAAGAAGAAAGAATGGTGTAAGTGCTGCGTCAGTATAACGTTTGAATTGTGCTTATTTTCAATCATGTTGGCAGCATTCTGATGGGATCTCATTTCCACTTTGAATACATTTGAGGATCACTGTTGGAACAAGGATACTGCGTCCGTCCCAGACACTTTACAGTATATGTAATTAAGATGTTCAATAAAGGAGGTCAGTGAGGTAATCGTGGTTCAGTGCGTCATGAACACGCTTCCTAAAATGCCACCGATAGGCTGAAGCTTGAAGGCAGAAGCACGACTCAAAGAGAGGCAGGTTAAGATAAAAGTTCAGGTTTATTAAGAAAAACAGGCGGGCAGATAGATGAAGAGTTGTGACAACCTTGGCGAAATGATAGATTAAAGAAATCCGTTTTTCCAAAAAGAAATACAGGTTTTGAAGGATGTCTGATCTGTGAGGCCTTCTGTCAAATACAGTTTAGGATAGAAAATGTACGCCAGGACTCACTGAAGTAACATCCTCATACATAACTTGAGTGTGGCCGTGGGACCGGTTCATGTTAGAAACCTGATTCGGGTGTAACTTCTACTCGGGATCATTGGATCTCAACTCTTTTAATGGGCGGTGTATTTTTCCTCTCCTCGGGGACGGCTGCCTGTACGAGGGATTATTGGGGAACAATGAAGTGATTAGAAGCAGAAATGCTGTATGAAACCAGTCAACATGGAGCCAAACACAAGATTAAAAATAGCACATTAATTCATTTCTTTATTAAAAACACAGTTAATATCAAAGGAGTGCCACTACGAGTCAGAGAAGGATCACTATGTGCAGGATTAATAAAGAAATATCTTATATTATCTTATTATTGCAGCTAGGAGTGTGCCCCCCTCCCCTCCAAAATTGAAAACACAACTTCCACTGACATTTTATCAAAGTTTTTTTTATTGATGCGTCATTTTTCTCAATATATATATATATATATAATATATATATATATATATATAATATATATATTATATAATATATATATATATATATAATATATATATTATATAATATATATATATTATATATATATATTATATAATATATATATATATATATATATAATATATATATTATATAATATATATAATATATATATATATAATATATATATATATTTATATATATATATATTCTTAATTAGGTTTTTAAAAAATAAAACCGAACCTTGCAAAGAGTGAAACTCTGACATCTAGTGGCGGTTCTGTGTCGGCACTTCTCTGACTATACAATTTATTTTATTTTGTCTTGCTCAAAATCCCAAATTCAAACTTTCCTCAGAACCTTGACTTTTTCTACTTTGTTATTAAAAGTGGAAGATTTTCCAAGCTGTATTTTCAAGGTGACCTTTACGAACTTTATGGTTTACGTCAAGAACAACAATGAGTTTATATCAAATCTATATCAAACCAGAAAACATGGCCTTCTGTTGTATTTTTTTATTTAGGAAATTCTGCTTTAGTTTTCCTTCAGTCTCCCACAGTTTTAAAACAAAACGTTCATCTTCCAGGTTCAGATATCGCTTATAAAAAGGGTTTAAAAAAATAATTAAAACTGAACTAAAGTGGAGGGTGATGTCATACTATGCTTTGCTTCTCTGGTGAGCACTTTGTTTTTAAAAAAGGTGTTATATAAATAAAGTTAATATTTATTTTGGCATCTCAGATTACAAGATAAAAGATGAGTTTTGAGTTTGCAATGTTACGACACCTTTAAAGATGTCGGCAGAACTGTCAACTATAGCCCGTGTGTTATTGCACTTTAAGAGTGAATCTAATATTAAGAATAACTGCACCATTACCTTACAATGCTGTTTTAGACCCTGACAAACATGGAAAAAGTAGATTACGAAGAAACTCACATCCTGAGCTAAACACTGTGACCTCAAACGTGATACAAAACATTGAAAACGTTAAAACAAAATTGGTAAAATTCAATATTTTAATAACCAAAAATCTATTAAAAAGGTGTAATTATTTAGTTTGACATACTTTTTTGACACTATATCAAAATTAATTATGTGCTGCATGTTCACAACATTGATAAAAGACTGGATTCATTTTGAAGTGAGAGATTACACAGGAGAGGAACATTTGTGGAACAAACCATCAGACATCTGCAAACGCAGCACAGACGACAGCGTGAAGGCTCATCCTCACTTTAGTAACACTAAAATGCACTTCTCATCCCTCACTCCGACTCTCTTGAATCTCCGTTTTACAGGTGTTGCATCAGAATAAAGGTCGAATAGAGCGAGTGTTGGCCTGTGGAGCATGAGCGTGTTTCAGCTTGGATCCTCCGTGGCGGTAGCGAGCAGCAGCAGTCTGGAACGCCTCCGTTCACCCACATGGGCCATAGACGCTCACCTACATGGGAGGTTTTGGACAAAGCCAGCATCCCATTTTACACTTTGCTGCTCCAAAGGGACGTTGGGAACAAAATGTAGGAGACCGACCACAGCAGATAGTACACACATGCAGGGGGGAAGGATGAGCAGAACACCATGACAACTCCTGGAAAATAACACACAAAAAATAGAAGTGGAGTGAGATGTTAAAGAGCAGCATGTGATGGCAGAAAAATAGCTAGATGCCGCTACCGCGTCCTCAATGTTGTACCTGATACGATGCAGCATTTCTAATATGAATTATACTCAGGCATACACAATCATCACTATGAGTGCTTGTCCATGAGACACGTGAATCATACTGGATTTATTGTTTATTGGCTTTACCTCCAGCGTAGACTGCTTTCTTCCAGGTCTGGGTCTCCAGTACTCTGTCATGGGGGTAGAAGCTCTGGCTGATCATAAAGAGGATCATGGCCACCGCGACCACCCGCCTCATTGCCGGGTTTCCCCCCGACAGCAGAGAGGCGCTGGCCAGGAAGGTCGAGGCGTAGGTGGAGGGGAGGCCCCGAAACATGAAGGGGATCCCTAAAGGGACCAAACACACCTTCAGTAGGTCAGTTCAATAATAAAACAGCATACAGTGACTATACATTTTGGAGCTTACCGCTTGAATAGAAACACAGCCGGAGCAACACAACCAGGACGTAACCCACGCACAGGAAGTTGTCCAGCAGGTCGGGCGTCCGTAGGAGCAATGCAGTGGCAATGCCGAAGGTGGTGAAGTCAGCAAAGTCATCAAGCTTCCCACCTGGACATGAGAAAAAGAAAATATCAAATGTGGCTCTGTAAAGCTAACAGCACAGAGCATGTTTTCAACGAATGAGGATGAGGTGATTCGGGCTTCTCAGACCCGTCCAGGGTCAACAATTTTAGCAATTTCAGATATGCACAGAAGCCAAAGCAACGGGATGAAATGGACAATTGGAGTGTGATCCTCTGGAATTTGGCTGCTTAATCAGAAAGTGATTGTTTGTTTGACAAAATATGTGAGGGGGAGACAACAACATCCACCTGCAAAGTCATGCAGAGAAACATTAAAAACCCTGAAATGCAAAGCCAACAATGTATTGTGATGATGTGGGAGCCATTTTTACTTTGGAGAAAATGTGACCTTATACACTAGAAGCTTTTAAAAACGGCTATTTGTGCTTTTTTTTTGGTGCCATTTGTGATCTTTTGAAAATAAGCCACATTGTATGTTCTGTGTATTTTGTGTGTAATGTCATGCCATTCACTCTTAATTAAAACCTGAAAATGTTATAATTTGTGGAGTTAGAAATATGGTAATATTGGACTAAGCTCAAATGTCATGTGATTAAATATGTATGACTCTTCTATTGGATGCTTTGTAAGACTATCCAGAGTATTCAGTGGCAGTGTTTTCTTCTGCTGGTTCTTGTTGTTCACGACTTTGAGCGGCCGGATCGCAAAATCCAGACAAAAGGACTGTGCAGCGAGCGCTGCCAACACCTGAGTCAAGATGTATCTTGGGTAACGGCGCCTGGCAACAACAACACTCCACTTACCCGATACGGAGCAGGCGCCAAGTTGTCGGGCAACCGCTCCATCTGCCAAATCCAGAAGGTAGCCAATCAAAACCAGCCAACACGCAGCGTGATGGTGCCTGCAGAAAAACAAACTTTTGACAATCAGGGGTTCAGTCCCATTTTGGTCATCACTGTGGCAAACGAGGGGCTAAAGTATAAAGGAAAAAGAAAAGTTTTCTGAAGTTCTAACTTCTTAAATACACTTTGTATATTATATATTTTGGCATTTTTTAAAACAAAGTTTTGTGACACTTTGTTTTTTTGTAAATATATATTGTAAAATGTGTTTTATATTTCGCTTCATAAGTTTACGCCACCGTGATAACACAAATGTGGTTTTAAAAACATCAACCAAATCCTTAATTTGAACAAACATTTGTTTCATCTTTACACTTTGATTCATGTCCTTGTGCAATACGTTCAAATGTATGTTCAAGTATTTTTATACTGGTGCAGTATCCACGACATTTAAGTATGTTTAAGTACTTTTATACAAATATTTTATTCCTTCTGTATATTTTTTTATTCCATCTGTATATTAATATTCTTTACTGCTAATTTGTAATCTGTTTTATTACAGTTTTACCATTTATTTACATTACTTGATTATTTTTGTATCTTATTATTATTTACTTGTGAGCAGTGCTGCTGTAATCCTGTAATTTCCCCACTTAGGGACTAATAAAGGATTATTTTACCTTATCTTATTTAAGAGTTTAGACTGAGCCAGAGAGTTTGGTCATCCTGCGATTGAGCCTGACTTGTTTCAGATAAAACAATCCAACAATGTAAACTCACCCGTTCAGGCTGCTGAGGATGGAGGCCATGCCCATGAACATGTTCCCGATGGACAGAGCATTGGCTGCATTTTTACGTGCAAACTCCTTGATCCTGAGTCCCGTGGCGTCACTCAGAAATAACTTGTTGGTACACTGGAAGAGACCTTAAACCACACAACAACAGTTAGTGGTTGTGTGTGTTATGTCAACAACCTCTGCCCTACAGCCTATCATCACTATCATCAGGCGACCAGCTGACCTTTAAATGAAGGCGTTTAAATTCAGGATTCCAGTTTGATTCAAACTTTAGTTAAAGGAAAAAGACAAATGTGTAAAGATTCTGAAAGTATCTTTAATGCTTCACCAATTAAAGAAGTAACACGATCCAATGGGAATACATATGGCAGGATATGGTAGCATGAGTGTGTTTGTTTTTTTAAACGAAATATTCCTTCAAAAGTAATGTAAAAGAAGCATCACTTCCCATTTTATTGGACTTAAACCAACCTTACGATACATTCATCCACTTTAAGACACTAATAATAAAAGGGGATAAAGGTCTCTGATCCTGGCTTGCTGCCTATACTGACTGCAATGCATGATGGGAAGGCGGTTGTTCTACACACTAGTAATTCAACATGCATTCCTGTACATTCTATTAGATGTGGCTGTAATATGATATCTTAGTATATACTTAAAGTTGTCATTTTATTTGAATTGTTTGTTTTTTTTAACCTCTGACATCCCTGTAAATAATATTTCAATAATGAGGTGAACTTTAGAAAGAAGTACCTACTAGAGAAGGGAGACAGCAGGATCATGATTGTCTCTGGCTCACAGCTGTAAAATAAAGAAAATTAAAAGGTGCATTTTTATATATACGCATGCTATTACACCATACATTGTTTAAGCATGAGATACATGTACACCTGAACATAAACAATAAAAATAAGGTACAAAATAATGGTCCAATAAATCTATATTAAGATTTTAGGTTAACGATAACTACGCATTTAAATCTGTATTAATTTCTGAAGTGCATCCCATGACTCATTGCAGGTTTGGACTAAAGGCAAAATAGGTCTTGCATGTTTTGCTCTTGACTTTGTTGAAAGTATAATTGTTAAATCTCCAATGAATGACTGGCTGGAGGCCAGACAATGGACCCATGGGTGCTCTGTTAGCTTCACCAATGTAACTTTACTTTATGTCAGCAAGACGTCACCAGCTCGAATATACAAGTCACATGATGTAAAGTAACAGGTGAATACCACACTTTTTCTGTTAAACTACAATCCCATGTGTCACACACCTTTTTTTTTAAATCATCTCACACCAATACTGAGCTTCTTTTGCTAGCACCAAATCACAAGAGGTAAAACAGACAGGTGCGTTAGCTCATTTCAATGGTTTGCTGGATTTTATGACGGTCCTGCTTTGGTTAAATTGCTGAGAGTCTACATTATATTATTGCTTCTTATATTGTATATACTTCTAGCATGTATTGATGTGGTTTCAGGACTTTTGCACCGTCAATGTCCACTCAACAAAGTTAAAAAGCTCCCCGCATGAACAAGCTGCAGAGAGCCCGCAACTGCGTCACAATCAAACGGTCCACTCATGCGATGCTGGCTTATATTCTGTTCTACAAATATGTATATTCACTCTTAATGATGGACATACAGGTACCACATACTCATGCTTATTGTCGCATCTTACCTGAAAGGGCCACCAAAGTTGACAAAGTATCGATAAATCCAATCATGGAGACGTTAGACGCGCGTGACCTTGTCGTCTTTCCTCCTCGCGCGGTTGATCTCTGTGTCCCTTCACTGACTTCCCGTATTTTGAGTTACAACTAACTACTGCACCCAGTCGGGTTTTCAGCTTGTCCTTTTAAAAGACCAAAGAGAAATCCGATGGAATATTCCTCCCGGAAATGACGCTTTTATTGCGTTTCGTTTTTAAAAAAAAAATATTTCATTCAAGTTTGCAGTTAGATCACAAACACTCTTTTTCAGCTATGAGACTGTGTGTAGACTGAAAGAAGTGGAGTGCATTTATTTTTTATTTTTGAAGCAATAAAAAAAGAAAATCGTCAAAAGGAAACTAATCTTCCTCTAGAATTAGTACTGCTATTTAATTGGGTGCAATAAGACAATAAAACACATGAATAAATGGGGCGATGACATGACATCCATATTTGTTTCATGTCATGACTTCATGCCATTAAATAAAAGCTGTTGAGTTTGAATACATTTTAGTACATTCAAATCATATCTATTAATTTATGCTTTTTTTTTTAGCTGTCCAAGCAAATGAACAGACTAAGAAAACTATAATTTAGCATTTTATTTGAATGATAATGAATTGCAAATTAATACAATGCCATTCTTTTATCATTGAAATATTTAAAATAAGCATTTTTAAAAACACCAATAGTTTAAAGCTTTTTGATTATCATCTTTTGAATCAACCATTTTGTCACATTACAATAAAATCCCATCAAGTCAACACAGGTCACACTTCATAAACTGTTGTCTGCATATTCTTTTGATCAGATTTTAATCTGCATAAAATAACATAAATAACTAATAGGCGGTGTAATGTTCCTCTCCTCAGGGACGGTTACCTGTACAATGGATTATGTGGGAACAATGTAGCAATTAGAAGCAACAATGCTGCATTTAAATAAACCAGTCCACACAGAGCCAAACGCAGCCAGTAAGACCCACAAAAAATAAAAACTCACACGATTAAAAATAGCACATGAATTTTGTTTTTAATTAAGAAACACCAAAGGCAAGGGGAGCGTGTTTTAAACATTGGAAATGGAGCCGTCAGGTCGTCCTGACGTTGACAATATTTATTCTGGTACACTTTCATTCAAGTTATCCTCTTTTCGTGGCATTCAGAAGTCAAACAATATTTAAAATAAAAATGTCCGTCAACACTACAAGTGCACCTTACATATTTAGCAATGGCCGAAAAAAAAAAAAAAAAAAAAGCAGGGGAAGTTTCTTGACAAACTTTGCATGGGGCAAGAGTATACAATCGTGGCTTTATTCAATCCACATGTTAATTTTTGAACAAACATGATGACAACTGTCTGCTAGATAAATAATACATTTGTTGCATTGGGAATAATAAGACCTGTTTCCAATCTTTTGACCAGGCAGTTCAAGGTGTTACTCAAACTTAAACATCAGGGGGGAAACAAGGGGATGTGGGAGGCAATACACAATAACCAGAGGAAAGAAAAAAGCAAGAAGTGATTGCTCTAAAAACAGCAGAATCAAGCCTTGAAACAAAAGCGATGAAAAAAAGAAGAAAAAAAAAACTAAAATAAATAAATAGAAATGAATCAACTCTTTGAGAAAGGATAGTGCTAATTTTTAATTGTATAAAGGATATTAATACAAATATTTTAAGCTTACAAAAATGAGAAAAAGGTTTCTGAAACCCCCGACGCGATCGTGCCGTTGTGGTTATTGTGGTGTGGTTGAAAACTAAAGGCAGGCGAGCATGCTTTATCCGAGCTACACTACTGGTCACATAGCACCTGCAGGAGGCTTCCACTGCATTCCCACACACACACACACACACCGTCAAACACTATCCCACCTGCGTCCTACTGCTGTTTGCTGCAGATGAATCTCCTTCTGCAGAGAAAACCACAAAGCCTTCAGAGTTGTGTAGCTTACTGCATCGTTGCTAAAGCTACCAAAATGAAGCAACATATTGAAGCAATTCTGGGTTGACCCTCCTGAGGATATGGATGATGGAGCTCGCACAAGGACGCGACTCCATATTGTGGCTTAAAGTAGAGTGACCTGTGAGAAATGGAAGGGTCTGAGGCATACATAACCAACAAAAGCACTGGCATTCACACTCATTCTCTAGAGATATCTACCTGTCTGGCAAATAGCTTTACACATAAAATAACATCTTCAACAATCACACATAAAAAACTACACTCTTTTCAGCTCTTTAAAAATGCTTTTATGAGATCTACTCAATCAAATATGGCTGTGGAGGCAACAAATCATGCCATATTCGTATAAAATAAACCTTGAATGCCATGCATATCAACAAACGTGACACTAGTGTATAGTGTTATGTAGCATTTCTGAATCTAAGTAACCACAGTGCTCGACAGCACATGTAACAGACAGGCAACCATTTGACTATGTGCTGTATCTTTATGTCTGACATTAGCACCACGGTTTCTTTCTTTGTCGTAAAAAAAAAAGAACAAATACAGACACAGAAGATACAACAGCGCTGTGAGTGACTAAGCAAAGCAAGAGTGTTAAATCGTCAGAAAGTAACATTTGTGGTTATTAATTTGTATTGGACGACCTGAGTTGTGTACTGAAGCTGCATGTGACCATGTGCGCTCATCTCTTGATAATTTGTAAAAGACTGTAACTGCATGCTCGCGTGCGCAAACAAAAAAAAAAAAAGTTCCTCTACAGAAGTGAAGAAAGAAGGCCTAAACATCTTCAAGTTTGAATACAGTTAGGCCTATAAAAAGCCCTGGACACACAGTATTAGAACCCAGAATAAACTCTAGGAAAGTTGAAGAGCAGTTATGGTTAGTTTGCATGTTTTCCCCCCACAAATATATATATATATATATATATATATATATATATATATATATATATATATATATATATATATATATATATATATTTATATATATATAAATAAAAATTCAGTGCTGTAAAAACATCTCCAACTCCATAGGATCTGACCCATCGTAGAAGGCCTAATATGCTTTACTCTTACTCTTTTCATGGCTAAAACTACTGCTGGAAGTATGTAAACTGTACTGGTTCTCCTGTGTTAATAGTCCTTCATTGAGAATACAACACTGAGGAAGAGAAGACTTGTTAATATTGTTTCATTTTTTCTCTCTTTTTTGGTTTTACTGCACACAGAGAAACATATCCTGTCATGTCGTCTTGGTATTTTTTTGGTAGCAGCAAAGCACCAAGTCTCTCTGTGTGAGTCTGCTGTGTGTGTATGACATCACTCCATAGTCTCTGTGTGTGTACGTGTGTGTTGGTGTGTGTGTGTGTGTGTGTGTGTTTTTGTATGCGCTGCGATCTATGAAGAGCACGGCAGCACGTTGATGCCGTGGGCGGCGTGGGTTTGTAGATCGATGGCCTGGGCCGGCTGCTGTCCCGGCCAGGCGTTCATCAGTGCCAGGTTCCTCACGCAGCCCGTCATTCCAGACAAAAACTTCCCACCTGTCATTGCAGCCATGTCTGGGGCGCCGCCTGCCACACAAGAACACGTAAAAAAACAGATGCATTAAGTCAGGAAGTTCTTCTTTCGACTTTTGACCCTACACTCAAAACTAAAACTCACTAAAGCACCTATTTCACATCTTGGTTGTTGATGAAGACAAGAGACATGCACTTGAAGATGAAGATAATGTTATGAAAATAGACAATGGTACCTGTGACTATGACCTTCCAGTTGTGCTAACAATAGTGTTAGCCAGCTAACTTTGTTAGCGTTATCTTGCAGGCTAAAATGTGTTCGACAGCAAATAGTTTTATAAAGAAAGCTTGCTTCAGCTAGCTAACACCCACCATTGTTAAAGCACATCTTAGATGTTGATGAAGACAAGCACTTAAAGATGAAGATAATCTTGTGAAAATAGACAATGGTACCCGTGACTATGACCTTCCAATTGTGCTAACAATAGTGTTAGCCAGCTAACTTTGTTAGCATTAGCTTGCAGGCTAAAATGTGTTTGACAGCAGTAGTTGTATGAAGAAAGCTTGCTTAAGCTAGCTAACACCCACCAATGTTAAAGCAGATATTGGTTGTTGATGAAGACAAGCACTTAAAGATGAAGATGATGTTGTGAAAATAGACAATGGTACCCGTGACTATGACCTTTTAATTGTGCTATCAATAGTGTTAACCAGCTAACTTTGTTAGCATTAGCTTGCAGGCTAAAATGTGTTCGACAGCAGTAGTTTTATAAAGAAAGCTCGCTTCAGCTAGCTAACACCCAGCAATGTTAAAGCACCTATTTTACCTATCGGTTGTTGATGAAGATAAGTGTTGAAGATATATATCTTGCTAAAGCATTCATTTTATACAGCAGGCCATGAGATTGGGTTAGTTGAGGTGAACATACACTTTATACAACAGGTCATGAGATTGAGTTATTTGAGGTAAAAAATAACAAGTTTGCTCAAAGAAAAGAGAAAAGTCAATATGTAACAGTAAGCGCCAGAGAAGCCTGGGACCCAAGGACATTCACCCAATCACAGGACCAAGGAATGCGGCAGCGCCAGATACGTTGGGTTCGCTCTGACAATTTAGATGACTTACAGTTTACTCGGAAGAAAACAGAGCCTCCTTTGACAGTTTAGATGACTTATAGTTTAAAGATATACTTTGGTAGAAAGGGAACTTAGCCTTGTGTTGTAGTTTTGATGTAATTCAGCTTGTTAGACTATGAACTTTCGTTGTGATTTAGTCTCGCTCGACAATTTTAATATAATACAGTTCGCTAGATTACAAATTTGGCTCGCGTGCGCAAACAAAAAAAAAAAAGTTCCTCTACAGAAGTGAAGAAAGAAGGCCACTGACATGATACAGTTCACTAGATTAGAAATTCGGCTTCACGTGCTGATTAGGACAAGATACATAGTGCTGACAACATGCACACGTACTGACGCTCGAACCATGGGAAAAGTTGTGAGCCAAGTGGGGCGGATCCAACCCTGTGCTCCACCAATGGGAGCTCAAAGTCTAAACCAGGATACCATAATGTTTTGCACTTGCTTTAAGTTTCGTTCTGCGGAGGAAGAGCGAAGAGCTAGTTTCCTTCAGAATCCGTGCTGCACGTATTATTCTGTTTGTGTAATACTCTTTAGAATAAATCAATTGTGATTCAACTTTACCCCCCTGAAGTCCGGTGGTCTTTTCCGACACGTTTGGTCGTTAGTTATTAGTGACATAAGAGACATACACTTGAAGATGAAGATACTCACCAAGGTATACACTGCCTTTGGTGTTGACCATGAGGCTTCTGCCTTTAGACTGCCCATGTAGCGCGGTTCCTTCATCAATCTGGATGTATCCATCTTTTCCAGTTCTGCAAGGAAGGAGAAACATGAGGTGACAAATCTCAATACAAGCACTGGTCATGCACAGACAAATTAGAAAAGAATAAAGAAGCAGTTGATATATCAATAAATATATATATATATATATATATATATATATATATATATATATATATATATATATATATATATATATATATATATATATATATATATATATGCAAACTTACCTGACTGCTGTGACCTTATGCCATCTCCCATCGTTGACGGCCCTCTGGGACAAAATCGCTGCTTCTCCGCTGCCCAACTGGTATCTGAAAATCATACCAATTACCAGCATTAGTACAACATTAGTAAGCGCTAATACTAATACAAATTATCAAGGTGACAACAGAATGACAGAGCTCAGTCACCTGAAAACAAGGTGTCCATTCTGCAGGCCGAGGCTAATGAAGTCCTTGCCTCTGCCATGTTCTCCAAGTTCCTGGAAATAAATGTGTTTTGTCAGCAGAGGGAGAGAGAATGCTGTAGGATTGAATACTGCGAACCACTGAACAGCTGCAGTAATTTTCCACACCGACTGTTATGATAGCAAACATGAGGCAATGCAGACAGATTGCTCCCGGCTGTGTTTGTAGAAGTGTGACATAAAACCTTCCATGCAAAAAATAACGGCGACAATAGAAAGCATCTTGCACACTGTGCAAAAAAAAAATAAATAAATAAATAATTCCATTTCAAATGACGGGATTTTGCAGGAGGATCTCAAAACTGTTACACACATTTGAATGTCAAGCACATGTTATGAAACATGCCCAAATGAATAGGGAGTGTCATGTAGTTGAGTGGATACCTTTTTACTAGCATGCACCTTTCGCAAATTGCGTGCGCCACTGGTCTCCTGAGGAAAATGGAGGGTGAGTTAGAGAAGCAACATGCATTTATTTAGTGGTGTGAGATAGAGCTTGGCCCAACATGCCCAGCGATGTCACGGCCTCAGTGGGACAAGTATGAATTAAACAGTGAACACTGGAATGAAAGAGAATGCACTATTGTGTAGGAGATGCATTATTGTTGACATGTAAGTAAAAACTCAGTGACTGCTATGGAACAATGGGGATGCTGGATGGTAATGGTGATGATTAAGAGTGCTAAAGTAGAGTAGCCGTGTTAGGGTGAGGATTAACATGTGGAACGGGAAGGTGTAAGTATTCGTTGTAAAATGTGGCTCAAACTGTGGCTCAAACAGTGTAATTAGAACGTCTGAAGCCGGGACCAGGACTCACCACTCCCTGCCACAAGATCAGGCCCTCAGTGGAGCTCGTGTTGATCTCCAGTTCGATTGTCTCTGGCGAGTTATGGGCACTAGAAAAGAAATAATGTGTTTTACCCATGATGCATTGTTACATCAACTCCTAACAGTACAACATCAGGTTTAACCTTCTTATGTGCAGGCTCTGGGTTTAAACATGCTTCTCAAACACGTTATCAATGATGTATTCCTTTTAAAATATTTGTTCAGCTAATATCTCATAAACAGCCAAAACATGTGTTTAGTGAGGCTGTTGACAGTTTACAGCATTTGATTATTGCATTGGGAAAATATATATTGGATAAACAAAGTGATTCATTTAATCTTTTGAATTAGTTTTGACGTATTTATTTTTTTAAAAGTGTTTTATTAAACTTATTAAAGTTTAACTTTTTTTGTTGTCACTTACATTTTTATTCATTTAGATATATTAACATTAAACATAAATACAAAAAAATAGGTTTGTCAAACGATAATAAAGTTGAAAAAAAACAACAGAAAAAAAAATACAATCACCCCGACACACCTTTAATTATCTTTTACATATAAATTTGCATACACAGCCCTGCATTTATACATGTATTTTCCTGAACACATAAACCTCGCCCATGAGTACTTGACCGCTCCTCTAAAATGTAATAAAGCCCTTAGATCATCCACGAAACCTATTTAAAACTGACAGACTGACAGTCTAATCTCTGCTTTGGTAAGGCCTGATTGCACTAACGATGTGTCCCCTAATATTTCATCATTAATTATTTTAGTAATAATGCTTTTCTGGTGTTTTTGATGTGCTATAAGTGTTGTCACAGCATTGAAAAGCAGACAATAGTTACCTTCTTGGGAAAACAGATTTAGGAAGGGCAATGTATCCGTCATCGTGGAAATGAGCCGCATACTGATGAGTGGGTGAATCTAGAAAGAATACAGTAAATACACATGAAAATGATATTCTCATAATAGTAAGGCTGCTGTGGACTTTCATTCTCACTGTTATAGTGCCCTCCAGTGGCTAAAGCTGGGAAGAAACCCAAAGGCTTGGTTACATACAACAGTTACAGACAAAGAAGAGGCATCCTGAAATCCCTGAGAAATGGATTTAACTTGTTTGCAGTGTTAAAACAAAACGATGTAACTTTTAAAATAAAGAAATAACACATTCATCTTATTGTTTAATTCATAAGCAATACAACGTGGTATTTTCTGACTTGTAGCTCGGTGGCTGATGCTTTTCTTTGCTTAGTGTCACAGTAGGTTTTAGCATGTCAGAGATAACTTTTAATAAACTTTAAATCAGAGATACAACTAAATGAGCCACCCTAAGCACCCTAAGAAATCTGTAGCAACACAACCTCAGTGTATAGAGATGATACATTGCTTTCAACTTTTCCTTTTTTAAGAGGAAGAAGATGTTATTTCTTCTCCCAAAAGCTACATTGCTAAGTACTCTATATGCCCCAAATTCATATGCAAATTCTGCAACAAAAAACAAACCAGGCTCAATGATGCAAACCCATGACCGTCCTCACCAACACATGAGCAAATTATTTGGCATTCCTCACACGCTGCACCATCTCTGAGCTTCCTCAGAGATCAAACTGAACTCCCCACGGGTCCATGCACGAACACCTATATGTTCGAAATGCATCTCATCTCACCTCACCTCACCCAAACGGCATCACACTGTGCTTTTCAACAGACACGGTTGAGTTGTTAGTAACGGCATACACGTGTGCGGAAGAGATTTAATGCTCCGGCAGAGAGAAGAACAAGTATTATTGTGTATTTTATTGTTGGATAGACGGGCATTCTTGATTTAGGACGGACACAAGATGTAATGTTATGAGTCGCCATATTACGGGCATTGACATGTCATGAAGGAAAAAGAAAAAACAAGGGGAATTCCACATTTCCATCGCCCCAGCAAGAGTTCACCATCCCATCACCTTTTATTACAGATGCAGAATTCCCCTCTCCCAACTTCACAGAGCCTCAGTTGAGTACATTGGTTAGGCAATAGACAGATTGGGTTGAGCTTGGAGGGGAACGGGGGGGGGGGCCCTCGAGCTCAGATGGGCCCCTGTTAGTCACAGTCGTGTCAGGCAGACCGAATAGTGAGATACTGTACCATTTGCCTCGCTACTTTCCAAATTCCTCGGGGCCTCGGGGAAGCTGGAGACCTGGCCTGTGTGTGCAGGATATACAGCTATGAGAGTGCAGGGGTAAGACATACGTGATTACTGAGGGGTTAACCCCTCCCAGCATGCAGTGCAAATGCTGGGGGTCGAGCTGTCTGATGTCAGAAGGGCCCCGTACGGAGAATGTGAGTCCTCCCGTGTGCTCATTTCTGGCTGCGGGTCTGGTCTTTCTGCTTTGATGACGAATATTTTTGTCCACAGGATGCAGATGTATATGAAGTAATGTGATAACAGGACAAATGCTTTGGAGATTTGGAGGTTTTGCTTTTTTTCAGAAGTGCTTTTGGACAGAATCTGCGACTGAAATTGCACAATAATACACTTTGCTCATGCAATTTCTGATTTTGATGAAGATATCATATATGGTATACAGCTGGTTGATACTTACTTTCCTCACAGTTGAGACCCGTGTGGCCGGGTGCACACACACACTGGCGATTGACACAGCTGCCGCCATTTTGGCATTGAAGGCTGCTCTGGCAGGCGTCTTTCACCACCTCGCAACGCTCACCTGTGGGGTCACACGCCAGGTTATGGGTCAGAGGTGAAAGGTCGGGTGTCCAGTTTACACCAAGGACAGAGCAAGTTCATAGGCTCTGGAGATAATACATGACAAATGTTCATTGTTTATTGGGTTTTATCCACTTTTTTATCCACTTAAAATATCCAAGTTGGATTTTCTAGAAGGAAAAAAAGTAGAAAATGGGCAGAAATACAAACGTGGTGCAGGAATTCTGTGTTAAGAAGACTTTTGAGTGTGAACACTGACCTTCAAATCCATCCTCACAGAGGCACTGGTACTCGTATTCAACACTTGACATGCATTGACCTCCGTTCAGGCAGGGCCGGCGGTCACAGGGGCTGCTGTCCCCACACTTGCGGATAGATCTGCTCTCCGTGAAGCTGTAGGACAGATCCGCCTTTTTGTTGTTGATGGAAACCTGAGCATGCGGAGCAGACACGTTTAAGCAAACCAAATACAGAACAATATTAATTACAGTTTCTTTTCTTGCTGTCTTTTATAACAGAGAGATCTCACCTCTCCTATACATCCCTTAAACAGTTCGCTGACATTGGCGGGCTTAGGCAGGATGTCCATGTTGGGGACTCCGCCCAGGTACATGGGGGTGAAGATATTTAGGCCCTGGGATTTTCCTGGAGACGTTTTCTTCACCACTGGGCCTTGATCCACCTTCAGGTGGCCGTCCTTCTTGTTTCGCTCGGCCACAACTCTGTGCCACTGGCCCAGAGTGACCGGCTCTGGACTTAGAAGGATTGCTTGGCCTGAAAATCATAACGTTAATTTACAAAAGCACCCAGGATATAAGACGTTTTTCTATGGACAAATACATTTGTGCCAATACTTTACCTGTGCCCAGTTCATATCTGAACTCTACGTGTCCCTCCACCATGGAGATGGCTACAAAGTCCTCCACCTTCATTTTCTTCCCCCCGCAGAAGAACATCAGGCCATCTCTTTCCAGTGGCTTGAACTCCAGCTCGACACGCAGGTCATCGTGGATGTTGGTCAGGGGTGGGTAGGCAATGTAGGACTCCTCGCCATCAAACATTGGAGTGGTCACCAATTCTCCTAGTGAAGGTGAACAAGGAGGAAAAGGCATTTAAATACCAGTATTTCATAACGCATAGCTAAAATACATGGTCCATTTTTGGGGTGCAAAAGTAACTTCCTGTCTTACCATCCATGCATTTGTTTCCAGACTTGCCGAGATGGCAGCGGCAGTCGTAGCCCAGGCCATTTTGGCGGTTGATACAAGTGGCGTCTTGTCCACAGGCCTCTGCGGGGAATTTAGGTCACAAACAAGAGACATACAACTTTTTTTTTTTTTTTAAACGTTGGTGCACAGTTGAATCTTTGTGGTTGTGTGGTCATTATCATGTACCCGAGTGACAGTGCAGGGATGAGTGATGCTGGCAGTTGCTGCCCGTGAATCCTTGGGGGCAACCGCACTTATACAAGCTGGCTTCTGAGTCCACACACATGCCTCCATTCTGAATGATGACAAGGAAGAAATAAGCAACACAGCCCGAACGTTACGAATACACCGAGTGGATGGATGTGACTGACCTGGCATGGGTGGTCTTTGCACGTGGGGCAGTTTGTGACACCAGTGGAGCTGCGGTCCAGGTCTTTGAAAATGACCTCTTCACCCTGGATGACCAGTTGACGGATGCAGCCTGCAAAGAAGCAACATTAAATGAGGACATGTCTTCACGCCAAGAAGACCTTTTTTCCCACCATCCGATGTTTCCTTTCATGGTGTAAACAGAGTTGACGTCTTACCAACAAAACCAGTCTTGATTCCAGCTGTTTTGGCGAGGACAGTGTAGTTGGGATAACCACCCACATGCACCTCCTCATTCAGATCCAGGCCCTGGAACTTGCCCTAAGGAGCCCAGAAAATGTGCATTTATGAACCATATTATCTTGCATGAATCAATCAAATGCTCATGTGTGAAAGCGGGAGTCCCATTCACGCTGACAGAAGTACCTGTGAGCTGCCGTTGATGAGCTCCCCTCCGTCTACTGCGATGTAGCCCAACGTGTGGTTGCGATACAGCTCAACCGTGTGAAATTCTCCCAGTTTGACAGGGTTGGGGTCGCGTATGGTGGCCATGCCCGAACCCACGTCAAACCTAAGGTGGCATCGGGAACCGTTTTAACAACCTCATCGTGATGTCTTTGGAGGAATCAGCAGATTTTTTTTAAGATCAGTATGAACTGACCTGAACTCGAGGCGGCCGCCCACAAGTCCCAGAGAGATAAAGTCTGCTCCCGTGGTCCTCTTCTGGCCATTGTAGAGGATCATACCTGCAGGAAGAGTAAGAATTAGTACAAACTCAACCCTGACTGTGTCCCGTAGAACAATATCCATCTTAATAATTCAATAAATCTAGTAGTTTTATTCAAACGAGTGGAATCTTTTACTTTATCCAAGAATGTTCTTGAGTCAGAGTTGGAACAATTTCCATGTTTCAGCTTTGTCTCAAGAGAACTATTTATTTAACAGTCCTGAAATAACCAGAACTCAGCCCACTGGTCGACTCTTCCACTCAGGAAACATGAGAGAAAGTGTCTTGTTTGGATGGATACTGTTTGCAACGGACTCGTTCACACACAAAGGAAATTCTTTTGAAAGGTGGACGGTAAGTAGCGTGCCATGGTGGGGCAAGTTTATAGCCAACCAAAGCCAGGTTATAACCTGTCATCACTGGGCTGCCAAGTGCAGCGAGTCACACGATATTACCAGTCCTCCTTTTTTCTGTCTGCACATGCTGGGAAACACATGCTTTATGTAAGCAGCCACAGAGGCTCCCGGGGGAAGTGGGAACATGCCTTTTTTTTTTGCACATCCATCTCTGTCCGCTGTGAAAGTTGTGAAAATGAGCGATCAAGTCCAATGCATGAATGTGCAACACAAAGTCGACTGTACAAGTGTAGAGAAAGTTCACACATGCGTTCATATTCTGATGTTTGTAGCACACATTTATACATTTAAGGAGCCGAGTGTGTTCAAAGAGCTTTTGCAATAAATGTGTGGCCTGTTGGTTGCTGTTTGTTACCCGATGGGTGGGATGTGCTGAGACAGTACAAATCCAAACATTGGCACATAAGTTCAATCTAGTCTGTCTAAAGCAGAGGTGTCAAATATACGGCCCGCGGGGCTGATCCGGCCTGCCAGGGGGTCCGGTCCGGCCTGCCGGATAACTGTTAAAATGACAAAAGATTTATTTTTCCCTTTTTTTTTTTTTTTTAGTCTGATTTTTTTTGTTTTTTTACATTTGAACTAAAACATTAAAAAATATAATTAAAAAAAAAAAAAAAATTCCATTGAAATTTTTTTTTTCATGTGTCAAAAAACACATGAAATATAGTGTTTGAAAAAAAAGTTTACATTTTAACAAAAAAAAGTAATACAAAAAGAAATATACAAAAAAATGGTTAAAATGAAATAACACTTTTTTTTTTTTTTTGCTTTTTTTGTCAAAAAACACATGAAATAAAGTGTTTACATTTTTTTTGTTTGTTTACATTTTAACAAAAAAAATTTAATTAAAATTTTTTTTAAAAAAAGGTTAAAATGACAGGTGACAATTGATGGGAGCGATGATATTACTAGAGATATATTACTCAACTGGCCATATTCATATTCGTTGGTGAGATTTTGGTGGTGCCTTTAACTTTTGGCCCCTTAACTAAAATGAGTTTGACGCCTCTGGTCTAAAGAATAATACATTTTGCTTTTTTTGTCATGTTAATTCATTTTGAACATGATATTCATTTTGCAGTCCTGTCCCCGCACATCCGGCACCAGATAGAATAAAAGAAGCCATATTTGTTTTGCAAAGGCAATTTGACTTACTGCGGTTGTCACTATTTTTAGGTCTGTTTTAAAATGTTTAAAATCAAAGACCACCTCCAGAAATGGGTGTAGCGTTGCATTTAACAATCCAAGCATATACAATCACTGTGTTTTCAAGCAGCCGAGCTGCTGTGTAGGCAGTGTGGGAGCCGACGCTGTTGACTGGGGGTGTCAAAGTAGATTTGTAGCCAAGCTATGATGAAGCCGATGTTGGTTTTATGAAAGCCAAAAAAATGAAAACATGCACCATCTTCTTGCATCTCTTTCACAGCCCCACAATCAGCTCGGAGCTGGATGCATAATGTGAGAGAAGGATGGAGCCAAAAAAGCAGCGCTGCCAACATCAGTGTGTAGTTCCTATGGTTCTCAAGCACTGAGACTCACCAGCATACAATATGAGACCTTCCCACCACGTTGGTGAGGGGGAGAGGGAAGGAACAGAAGACGCATTCAAGTTATACATGAGGAAATATGACAAACATAGAACTAAACATCGTACCAAACATAGCCTGAATTCATAAACTATTCCAGTGAAGCAAATGTAAGGTTGCGCTTCCTTACCATCGCCATTGTCAGGTCTGAAGTTGATCTTAATGCTGAAAGTCTTGTAGGCATTTTTAATGGTGGGTAAGGTGAGGTACGACAAGGGTTCCTGGGCAAAGTATGGCATCACTCTCTCTGAAAAAAACCCCACATAATGTATTTTTAGTGCAGTTCATACTCAAAACATTTCATTCATTTATGGACATTTCTTCCCAAGGTACTCTCCACACCGCAGACTAACCGTGAACTTGAAGTGTAGTAAAGGCTTCCACTTTTCCTTGTTTGTTGGAGGCGGTGCAGACGTATATCCCAGAATCCTCATGGGTGACGCGAGGAACCGTCAGCACGTTGAGTTCCTGGAAACACTTTGGAGGAAGCTCTTCTTCCACCTGGAAACACAAACAGACACAAAGCATGACAAAGAATATTAGCATCAACCAAAAAGTATTTAATAGAGTTCAGAATCAATCAAAATATGGAGCTGAAACTGAATTATTAGAAGTATCTTGGTTACCTTGGACCACCTGATCTCAGGCACAGGGTATCCTGAAGCCACGCAGGGCAAGACGGCGTCGGACCCAACTGTGACCTCCTTGGTTTCAGGCAGCGCAGCAATTTGAGGAAGAGCTGTGTAAAACAGGCAAAGGGTTTAAATGAGAATAATGCGGCAGTTTGTGTGCGTGCAAGTGCACAGATTTATGTCTGCAATGGCGGTAAAGAGAACGGGTTCAACCCGTTGAAAACTGTGGAACCAATTTGGGCTCCAGACCACCTTTTCCCTGTGTTTGAGTCGTCGTAAGGAGCCCAAATTTATTACAATACTTGTGTTTATTGTATGAATTTGATTAGCAGAGTCTTGGGAAAAAATGTATATCTGCAAAAAAAACACTTTTAAAAAGATATTTTGATCGTAACTATGAACATCCAGCGTGATATGAGCCAGATTCCACAAAGATGCCTCCTGGAGCGTCAATAAGACTCTTTTTTGAAAAGATTAGGACCAAAAATCACAATAAAACAAAGTCTTGGTCTGTTAGGAAGGAGTTTCAGTCAAAACAACTTTGTCGTTTGGTTGAAAAACGGAAAAAAATACGTATTTTAAGCCAAAAGATTGTCTGAATGGGGCATGCTGGGACTTAAAATGGGAGCGGGAGGATTTTCGCGTGCGGTTTCCAAAAGGTTAAAGGTCATTTTCCTCTCTCGTGCACTCACATTGGACGTTAAGCACCACCTGCGACTGGACCGAGCCCACGTCGTTGGTGGCCGTGCAGCGGTACTGCCCGGCGTCGGCCTCCGTCACCTTGTCGATCCTCAGCATGCCGTCCTTCACCATGATGTGAGCGGGCAGCGACCCGCCGACTTTACTCCACTTAACTGTGGGCTCCGGGTCGCCAACGGCCTGGCACTCAAACTCCACCGAGTTCCCGATCATCACAGTCTGCACCGAGGTGCGCACATTGATCATGACCTTCGGCAGGGCTACGGGAAAAAAAAAAGAGCAGCAAGGGGTTATATTTGGCTTTGATGGAGCATGGTTTGTACTGGTGTGTTTGCAGTGAATGCAGCAGACCTTGGATAGTCAATCTGGCAGTGTCCTGGGCCTGACCATACACACTGCTGGCTCTGCAGATATAAACGCCTTCGTTGCTCTGCTCCAGGTTCTCAATCCTGCAGACAGGGATTAAATTACACACATTTAACACTTCACACATGACACACTATCTAAGGCACCCTATCCTTAAAGGCCGAAAGGAATTTCAATGTTTTTAGCCCATTTAAGGATAAGCCTGGTGATATATGTGTTTCTTATTGTCAACAAAATGTTCGGGCCCCACCGCCGCGACAACATGGGAACAAAATGGTCCAACTTTTTGAGACTCCTCCATCTGTGTTTTTTTAATGAATAGATTAAAGAAAATGTAAATCCCTTTCAAGTGAACCAGATTGCTCCATCTGACAAGAACTAATAACATGTGCAATTACTTTGTTAAAACAATGCAAATAAAGTTTTATATGTGTGAAAAATAACTCATATTTGGCAAAAAAAAAAAAAAGAGCAAGGAAGCCGGTTGGATCCCTGTTTCCTCCCCATAGTTTCATGTTGAAGTGTCCTTGAGCAAGGCACTGAAGCCCCAGAGCTTCACAGCAGCACAAAGCTCCTTCATTACTAAGGATGGTGACATGCAGAGAATAATCCCCCCACTGTGGGATTATTTAAGGATTCTGTAATACCTCGGCGCCCCACTCGAGGGTCACACCCCACAGTTTGAGAACCACTGCTTTAAATACTTGCTAGAGCTCTAAATACATGGCTGAAAATAGTCCCCAGAAATTCCAGCTTCAGAAGGAACCAACGGTGCTGAAATCCACATAGAGGCTGCGGAAGTCTGATCCTTTAAGTACATATTATGCATAAATTGTGCACAATTTAGTTTTTTTCCAATGGGGGGAATCATGCAAAATGGGCAGATTGGTCATTCAACATCATACGAAGTGATTCACTCAGAGCTGGTTTCAACAAGACAGCGAGACGTATGAGTCACCTGAGCACGCCATCCTTGACGTGGTGGTTCGGGGGCAGGGCTCCACCTTCCTTTAGCCACTCGATTTTGGTCTCTATGCCGCCTGCCGACGAACAGGTGAACTCCACGGCGCTGCCTTGGGCCTTTACCTCAACCTGGGGCGACACACGCACTGCCAACGGGGCTGCAGATAGGAAAGGAAAGACATATGATTTAGTTGCTGCTCTTCAGAAATTCTCTGTAGGAGAGCTGTATATGTGGTGCACAATGTGCAATGAATTATCTATTAAAAAGCAAGCCTACAGAGACTTCAAGTAGCGTTTAATGACGCCATGAGGATACTACTGAAGGCTGCAGGAGTTAATCCTTTCCAAGCTGTTTTAAGAAAGGTTATGTATAGATTTATTTATCGAGTTAATGACTCTTAAAATGAGATCATCTTGGTTTTATCCAACATAAAGTACAGTACTAGCTGCTACCAGTGTCATCAATGGAGACACTGGTACAGCTATCTATTCATAAAGCATTGACAGGTCTATGTATTTGAATGAACTTACATCTGACTGTGACTTTAGCGATCACCTCGCTGTTGGCTACTTTGTTGGTGGCCACGCACTTATAGCTCCCAGCGTCCTCGGCGGTAGCCAGGTTGATCTGAAGATCCCCTCCGCTAACCTGGGCCCTCGGGGGCAGGTTCCCATCCAGCTTGGTCCAAGTGTAGGTCAGGGGAGGGGTGCCGTGCGCCAGGCACTGCAACCTGATCACCTCCCCGACCCGCACGGCCACATCGTCGGGCACGGACGTGGCATAAGGAGGCGCTAGAGAGACAGAAATGTTTACTCGGCCTGTGATGTATATGCCACACACAGTGTAATACATTGAAATCCAATGACAGAAGACAGCCAAACCACAGCACTCACTCTCTACGTCGAGCATGATGGTGACTTCAGAGGAGCCCATGTTGTTGGTCGCGGTGCAGATGTATTCTCCAGAGTCTTGGCGGCCCACTGTGGGCAGCACCAGGCTGTTGTTCACCAGCTTGTGTCTCCAAGGCAGCGGAGACCGCAGCTTGGACCAGGTGATCGTCGGGGCTGGTAAACCTAGAATAGCAGAATTTTAGAGCAAAAAAAAACACAAGTTCTCTACACCGTTGCACTTTGTTTTGTTTTGCTTTCTGATGTCTTTGGTTTTGGAGATGCAACAGAGGGTTCGAGGTGTATAAGTGATAATTGTGACCGTCATTACCGTGAGCCTGACAGCGCAGCGTTGCAACCTTTCCTTCCACCACAACCATCAGCGGCTCGGGAACTGAAGCCCTGGGCACTGTGGGCACTTGAGATCCTCCCTCAACAACGACCTCCACCTTGGTCTCTGTGGTGCCCTCGTTGTTGCGAGCTGTGCAGACATAAGTGCCCCTGTCCTCTGGTCGTGCCACGAGTATCTGCATGAGCAAAAATGTGCCATCTCACCATACAAGATTACACAATTTCACAATGTAAACAGTTGAAGCTACCACTTTGTGTTGATTTTGACGGTCTCTTTGGACTTAAGTGGTCGTGTTTCCAAGCACCACAGTCCCTTCAGAAAAGCTTTCATTCTACAGCATCAGTCCTGGTTCTGATTTGTGAATTTCTGAAGTGTTGGGTAACAAACTGTTTGTGGATGCATCACCTGCATGACCGCGTTGGACTCCATGGGCACGGGGCTGCTCAGCATGGTCTTGCGGTTGCTGTCCAGCCGGTGCCAAGAGACAGAAGGCCGAGGCTCTCCTGACGCCTGGCACTCCAGGTTAATTGGTTCCCCGACCCTGATGTGTATCGGTCCAACGGGGGTGACAACGGCCACAGGAGACTCTGAGGGGAACGGATACGAAATACTGTAACTCTGCGTATCTGATCGGCCACTAGAGGGAGCCCTTCGCTCAGAGCTTCACATGGCTCACCTTTGACAATCAAAGACACGATGGTGTGGGTGATGCCGAAGGGGTTACTCGCCACGCAGCGGTAGGCACCGTGGTCCATGGGGCGGGCGTTGGTAATGGTGAGAACAGAACCATCAGGGCCAACTTTAACATGATCTGAAGAGCAGAGTTGTACAAACATTAGATATTTGATATATAATGCAAGTTAAATGGCACCTGGATACTCGTCATAGCATGTTAGGTAACCAAATAACACTAAAGATGATCTGTACAGCAAACTGAAAGTGTGGGATTTGACAGAAGAGGACATTTAGGAGGCAGAAGGGGTCCAATGAAAAATGTGTGATAAGTGTTTGTGTCTCTTTTTATTCCCCCAGTTTTATGGAGCGAACTATATCACTGGAGTAGTCTAGACGGTAGTTCCCAATTGTGGGTCTAAGACGTCCCTTGAAGATATTCAAAACTAGGGGTATAAAGTGTCAGAAGAACTAAGCTACAGAAAGCATTTTGTCTAAATGCAATATTTTAGTTGCAAACATGTCAATGCAAGTCTACACAAAAAGGAATTTAAGAAAACAGAGTTCTAAATGTGTCAATAAATGAAGTAGCAGAGGAGTAATTCATGGGTGGGTTGTATCTGTAATTGCTTGCAAATAATGACATCATGAAATCAGAACTCATGAAGCAGGTTTACTCATCAGTGTGTGTGTGTGTGTGGTTTTTTTTTACCTGGCAGTGGCTGGTTGTTGGCCAGTTTCCACTCCAGTCTGACGGGCTGGGCCCCGCTGTACACCCTGCACCTGAAGCTGGCCGACTCCCCCACACGCACCGCAGAGCTGTGGGGCTCAATGGCAATGATTGGACTCTGAAGACCTGCAGCAGAAACCAGCGTTTGTTTGTTTTTTTGGGCTCCTGACATTTTCCATTTGAACATTGCTGTCTACAATCACACTTCCTTTCGGTGACGATATGATTCAACAGAGACTTGAAGTGACAAACTATTCAATTGTGGACTGTGGTCTTTCAATGGCAGCAGTTAAATAACTCAAACATCGCAGAAGTCCAGGGAGGAGTGAATGAGGATGAGATCACGGGACAGTAGCGAGGGAAAAAAAACATTCGATGTGAGGTCACTGGAAAGTACACTCATGAAGCGAGGCAGTGTTACTGTGAGAACAGCCTGCCATGTAAATGCCCCGCTTTTTTTTTTTTTGGTGAAAGGTGTGACAGACACAATTTCTACTCAAAAACCTATATTTTTTGGGGGGTTTTAGACATGTATTTATATACCATTCCATTCATATATTCCACTGCTTTTGTGAACCTAACCCTTTGGTAAACTAATTTCCAGCACCAAAACAGTTGAACCTCCTTTAGAGTCATATTTCTCTTTACACTTTTGCCTTATGACAATGGTGCCTCATTATTTAGAGAGTTGAGATTGTTCTGCAATTTTAGAGGTATAACACATGGGCATCTATCTTATGTGAGTGACTTTAAAAGTGAATTTAAGAAATTATGTAAAATCGAGAAAATGACCTGAGACCTCATAGGGTTAATGTATTTATGCTGCCATCAACTGTAATTAACATTAAATGTAAATGAATGACCGTCAAATCTAATGACGCATTTGAAAAAAAGAATATCAAATCTGACTCTTTCTTTCTATTCTGTTGCCAGACAGTAGATCATTCTGTCTGAGGCCTGAAGTGTTGACCAACTTACGTGAAGAAGATGAAGTGACAGACACCGACACAGAGGACTGTTGGACATGAGATCCTGAGTTTCCAGGGTTGCCCTTCACCCGGCAGATATACTCCCCCGAGTCCTCTGGCGTGGCCGACAGGATACGCAGCTGACTGCCCAGAACCTGCACACAGTAGACAAGAAATATAGAGCTCACTGGAAAACCCATGAAGACAAATGAACACCTCTACTACTGCTACGACTAATGCTAGGAAGGGGAAATAATGCATTAATTGGGCCACAATAATGCCTTTTTCTGTATTTTTGTGTGATTACCTGGTGGTTAGAGGAGAGTCGTCCACTGGCTTTCGTCCATGTGACTTGGGGTGGAGGATTTCCAGGTGCAAAACAGTTGAGCTCCAGGTTCTGGCCCTCCTGTACGTCAGCTATCGCTGGCTGGATGCTGACCACTGAGAGGCTGTGGTCTCCTGCACAAACACAGACGCTATAAACTGTTTATTTCTTTCTTGGTTATGACAAAGTTATGGAAGCCCATTTCCGCCACAAAAAAAATAAAAAAAATAAATGAGGACATAAAAAAAAAAAAAAAAATAATAATCAACTTTTTTAAAGTCTTTTTTCAGTCAAACAAGCAAGAAGAGCTCTTGCACTTTGTATGGAAGCCCATTTCCGCAACACCAAAAAAAAAAAAATAATAATAATTCGGACCAAAAAAAAAAAAATTAATCAACTTTTCTTTTTTTTCATTGACGAAAATAAAAATAAAAACATTTAAGCAATATGTTATTTCATCACTTTGGTTTTACAAAACAATAGTAACTGTAATTTTGACAATTGTAGTCAGTAGACAAGTTCTCATTTTTCTCCTGAAATGAAACAGGATGTTTTTTTTATGTTGTTGAAAAAAAAAGACGACGAAAAAAAAAGTTGATTAATTTTTATTTTTTTGTGTCCTAATTATTATTATTATTTGTTTGTGTTGCGGAAATGGGCTTCCATATAAAGTGGATGCAAGAGCTCTTGTTACTTGTTTTGTATACCTTCTTGTTTAAAAAAAAACATTTTTACATTCAATGTGCTTTTTGATTAGTATTGCTAAAAATGATGTTGACTGACATGATTACAATGAAACTACTGTTGTGTGTGTGTGTGTGTGTGTGTGTGTGTGTGTGTGTGTGTGTGTGTGTGTGTGTGTGTGTGTGTGGTTGGGATGTTAGTGGATAAGATGAAAGGGTGGGGGGGAAGGGTCACAGGTTTGATTTTCTTTGACTACCAGGTCAACTCACCTTTGAGCACAGACACTTTAATCGGAGCACTGTTTGAACCAATGTTGTTGCTACCGACACACATGTATGTGCCCGAGTCGGACATCTGGATGTTGGGGATGAGCAGGGTACCGATGTCGGTGCGGTCCATGCGAGCCTGGAGAAGACACGCCGATATGTGACGAGCGCATTATAATTCATATAAATGTACTATTATTTACATCATGAAAACACAGAAGTCATGATATATACTGCAGACGAAGCAATCACTTACTTGTCTCGTGTCGAATGAAACAACACAAATAGGACATTGCTGACACTACTAGCTAATAGCGACACAAAAGCACTACGAAGTGGCTTTTTAAGACAAGACAAGAGCTGTTATTGCTACATTTCAATCTGGAGATGGAGCTTTGATTTATGACTTCTATGACACGATACTTTGCACATGAAACTGCGCACAAAGTACTGTTGATATTTCTACAATGATTGGTGGGGTTTTAATTTGTTAAGGGGAGACCGTCCAGGCAAAAAAAAAACGTGGTTTAATTGTTTTGCGACCGTATCATGTCTTCTTTCAGATTAGAAGAAAGAAAACATCAAAAATACACATACATATATGGATAGATAAAACAGCATTTGCATATTTATACATAAACTAAACTGGGCAAGTTTCATGACATTATTAGTATATTTTTTTGTACCTCATGTACCTGGAGTGTCTCCCCTTTACACATTATGATCAATGATGACACGTATTACTACACTAGTGTCCTAATTCAAAGACAAGAGTATTAATTGATGACTGATTACACAAAATAGGAGAGTTAGAATTGACAGTTTGTGAAACACTGACTTGAGACAGGTTACTCAATAACCATCGCGAAGCAGTTCTTAACTGGGAAATCTTGGAATAATCTCGAGCCGGGACCCTGGAAATCAAAACGTTCACCACCGAAAAATCGAGTATGGACCAAAACCTTTCATTAATTACAACACTGGAGTTCAACAACTCTCCTGACGTTCTGGTTTACCAGACATCGACCATCCTGACTTGTTTGTACACTACTCCACATGGCTGTCAGAGGTCCAGCAAGGCTGAAAATGAGCTTTCACGAAGTTTGGAAACACCTCAGAGAGGAGGGGGAGTCAGGGAGGGGAGGGATTACTGTATCCGGGGATGGAGGGCGGGGGTTTGTTGGGGCATCCACGGACAAAGCTGCTTAGCTCCGGCTCATTCAACCGCGAGGGAGGCTAAACCGAGCAGTGGCTGAGGCGGGGCCCGGACTCAATGTGTGTCTGAACCCATTGAGGAGTTTTCAAAGCAAGCCGTTTGCCAGAGCACACAGAATTTCTGCGTGGTCGCACGGCAGAGCCCGGCTCTCCCTGGGAAAGGCTGACACAACGCAGGGGCTCTCTGAGGCAGAACTAAACAGGCCCCGAAGCCTCTCATCGAGACGAGGAGGGCCATGCAGAAAACCAGACCGACACAATACCCCCTTGCGTAAGGGGGCGGGGTGGGGCAGCGGGACGCGTCTGGCACGGAGCAAAAATATGTCTGAAATACCTACAGTACCTCCTGTATACTTAGTCCTGTTAATACACTCAGTGGAATGATGAGGGTCAACTGAGTGCTGAGAGCCAAAACAAGTCAACGGATGGTATGATGGGATAGCACGAAAACAAAAAAATGGACCATGGAAGACTTTTGTTAATAAAAAACACAACATAAAAACATGGACTGCATGCAGATACACTAACAAGTCAACCAGACCCAGCTGGTTGATTTGAATGTATATGGAATTAGCTCTAAAGGCACTTAGTGGACAGCTGTAGTGAATTAACAGGGCGACAAAGTGTGAGTCAAGGACACGTTCGATCATGCACTTGCACTCGACAAAGTGTGCGGACGAGGTCAGTAGAGGACAATGGCTTTGAACGACGAGACAGGACAGACAGACGGACGGACGGATGGATGGATGGATGGACAGATGGACAGATGGACAGACCTGCAGCTCCTCAATACGTCTTTGTAACACATCGAGACTGTTGCTTTTAAATTGATGGAAACCGTGAGAGGGAATGGCCTGAGTAAACGTCAGAACAGGGTGGGATCAAAACAACAAAAAAGGGGGAGGAGACAAACAGAGGGGGGAAAAAAACAAGGGTACGTTTTAAAATGCTGAAACAGTCGTGAAATCTGACAGCAGTATGATGAAATACCACCGGCACAGGACACACCTTGAAGTGCAAGATAGAGATACAGTAAAAACACAGTAATTAATCCACGTTAACGTCATCATCATCATGGAACTGAGACAGCAGGTGGGATCTCACCTGCGGAGGGATTTGTCCTCCATTTTTCAGCCAGGTGAGCTTCGGGGTGGGCACTCCTGTTGCTCGGCAGTACAACCTCAAGTTGTCTCCTTCGTGAGCTTCGATGGTTTGGGGACTGACTTGGACTTGGGGCTGAGTGCCGAGGCCCGTTGGGTTCGATTCTGACCAAAATAAAGGAATAATGATCAATCAAAAATGCAAAATCTACCCACCACAGCATTTACTTACAGCTTTTCTTGTCAAATAATAGCATTAAATATTGTATGTGACATACTAAAACGTCAAAAGTCAATAAACTGGCTACTATAAGCCACCCATAACAACCCTGAGTGTCTGGACTTCAGCAAGATTTGTGTTATTATTGAAGATTTTCTTTCATGAGAAGACTATTAAGTCTTTGTTTAGTATCTTTAAAGCAATAAAATGAGCTAAAGACATTTAATCTCATGTAATATCTGTACATATATTTAAAAATAGTGACGTGATGAAATAGATGGCACAATCTCACTGTACTGGGATGATTCCCTCATGGTTTTTTATTAAGATTTTAACTGCTTTAAGTGCTGCTAATGGAAGAGGGACATTGCTTTGACTGAGAATAACTCCCTGGATACTTAACCCAGCCCAACCTTAACCACTACATGCCTAACTACAGGCCTTACCTAATCCCAGACACATGTTAATCATCATTTACAACATGTAATGCAAACACAAAGCATACTTTGGACAAAGAGGGAAACCCGTGCTGTGTGCTCCCCGTGGGTGTTCAGGGCCTTGCAGGTGTACTCTCCCTCATCCGCTGGGTCCACCGCCGTGAAGGTCAGCACGCCGCCTCGTATCACCGCTCTCGGACTCATCCTGTTCCCCGGACCTCCTGTGATAGTCACACAGTTACACTCCCTCAGCTCAACAGAGGGCCTGCACCAAACGCTGCGAAAGTAGAGAACCGACTGGTCGTACCGATCCATTCGATGGCGGCGGTGGGGTTCCCGGTCACTGTGCAGCGAAACTCTGCCCGCTGGCCCTGCTGGACATTCAGCACGGACGGAGTGACCGTGGCCTTAGGCTGGGCTTCCTCTGAAGCTACAGGAGGAGAAAACACTCGTCAAGCACAGCGCAAACTGGAGAGTAAAACTTCCCCCGGGGGGGGGGGGGGGTAAAATAAAGCGGGGTAATTTGTGTGAAGTGGTGGGGAAAAGTGAGCATATGAAACCTCGTCAGGAGTGTACAACCATTGCCCGGGCGTTCGTTAAGCTGTGGGAATGCGCTTGGTGATAATGGCTTGATCAAACTGCGAGTGATGGCCTCTCTGCCTGCGCCCCCACCACCACCACCCTTTGGCAGTCTGGATCCTCAGAGCAGACCAAACAGATGAGAAGTGGCAGGCGGGCATTGGCACGGCCTCAGGGCATGCTGCTGTCTGCGCCCAGTTTGCCTGGCTGCTAGACTTTGTGTTCAATCCCGACTGATCCCAGGGTGACACAGCAAAAGAAAGGCTCCTTTCAGGCGGGAGTGGATGAGGACGAGGCTATCGAAGCAGCCTGAAAACCTCTGGGACTCTCTCACCTCAGTGCCATCAATACTACGGGGTGAAGAGACGCTTCATTGTCCTTTGTGAGACACAAGGCAGACATGACTGCCTAAAGTAACATCTAGGAGTTAAACTGATTTGAATGTGGGTATATTAGCATTTGTAAACAGGTTTTCTAGGATTAAATAAGTGTGTCGATTCAGTCAGGTCAAGAAAACCCAACATGTCTCCCTTCACCACCTCCAGTGCTATCTATAGGACAGTTTTGTCTGGATAGATTGGTCCAAACCTCAAGTTACCGGACAGCATAGTGCAAGTGGACAAAGCTAAGATACGATGTTTAGCAAGGTTTAGCATGTTAGCGTACTAACCTTTGCTAATAAGCACTCAACACCAAGTATAGCTGAGGCTGTTTTGCTGGTGTTCGGTCAAGTATTTGGATTATGTCTAATCCTGACCAGATGATCCCACTAAATGAAGAAAAGATCACCAAAGGTAATATTACACATAATTATGAAGGGGACACAAATGCGTTTACCAAATGTTCAGTTCAAATTAGCTTCTGGGGATCGCAAATGTCTGTACAAAAGATACCGAAGATAATACTAGAGGTGAGGAATGAACATATGATTTCTTTACTTTTAATGAATTAAATCTTCAACGTCTTGATTACATACGCAATTTAGTTTGATTTGCATCTATAAATAGCACAATAACTGTGTTATTTTAAGTCCACTTCCATCTGCGTGACCTCTCACGCTGGTCCGGTACCCACATTCAGCTATGACGCAATGAGCTTGTGATGGGATGAATTAAGCACAGTATGATGTTTGAAGCCAAGATAACTGCTATTTCCAGGAATAGCAAGTTTCCTGAGGAGGAAAAAGGGAAAAATAAAGTGCAAAGAAAAAGAAGAATGAGGGACTTATCTTGTTGCTTAATGTGGAGACGTTGTAAGTTAGCATCTAGCTTGTGATAATGTAATAACAGATAAAAATACATTTGACTCAAATGTTCTTTTTTTAGGGTTCAAACCTGCTGATTTAATGCAGCAAGCTTCTGAAAAAGTGATTCCTTCATTGTGTTGTACAGATGTATTTATATATCATAAAATGTAGGAACAAATGCTATTTTATTTGTCCAAATTAGACGGACATTGTACAATAATATCCAGCAGTTATGTGTGTTATGAGTGTTACTGGTTTGTCATTTACACTACCAGTTTTGAAATTTAGGTCTATAATTACCATACAGCACTGAATGTGACTTTTTCTTATGATTTTCTTACTTGACCTCAACATGCATGAGGAGTTGCCCTTAGAGGCACTTTTTCCTGCAGTGATGACCCCCGATGACCCCAAAGAGCAAGGTAGCAGCCAGTAATGCTCATGTACAATCCAAGCTTGGACTCTTTAACATGACAGAAACTTGTCAATTTAAAATATAATAATATAATATACTGAAAACATAACGTAATTCAACTAAAGCTGATTGCTAAGAAACAATACAAGACAGCTCCGAGGCTCTGGCTCGTCGTGTTTGTTGAGCGTTTCTGACGATGCCGCTTGGTGGATTGTACATGGGCGCTAACTGGCCGCCAGTAGATCCATGCTGAGGATGATGAGGGCATGCAAGACAGAGGGAGGGAGGGAGGGGCCGGTCCCTCCTCCAGGGAGCCCGGCAGAAAGGAAACCATGCCCATGCGGACTTACGCTTTCCATGTCCTTCAAACATTTCATAGGCTGTGTAAAACATCTGAGTCTGTGAGGCCTCTGGAGTTGTGGGAGGAAGGGAGGGGAGGAAGGGGAGGACGGACAGGTAAACTGAGAGGTCAGGTTTCTGGGTTAACAGGAAATGAACCGCTCCCAGAAACACGTATCTCCAAATGTGGGCTGCTGTGCTTTTTTGTCTATTTGATTCCAAAAAAACACCACACACACAAACACACAATGGAAACATGCAAAAAATAAATCGTGAACTTGAATTTTATTGGCACCAACTTGACATCAAGCACTAAAGGTATTTTTTTAACCAGTTAAGACTGTTTTTCATCATGATGGTGCCAATTAGTTTATTCAATTTTCACACTTACCTTTTGTATTTTTATTGAGGAAATGAAGATGACCGTGAATTGTTGTGTGTTGGTTAGAATGTCCATTTGCTTGTAACAGTTCATGCTTATCTCACACTTTACCCCAGTGGTTCTCAAACTTCTTCTGTCACGCTCCACTTTGGAGGAAGCAAAATGTTCCACCGCCCCAACAACATGGGAACAAAATGGTCCAACTTGTTGAGACTCCTCCATCTGTGATTTTTTATTTAATAGATTAAAGAAAATGTAAATCCCTTTGAAGTAAACCAGATTGCTCCATCTGACAAGAACTAATAACATGTGCAATCACTTTGTTAAAACAATGCAAATAAAGTTATATATCTGCAAAAGATAACTTATATTTGACACAAAAGATTAGGAAGGAAGCCGGTTGGATCCCTGTTTTCTCCCCATAGTTTCATGTTGAAGTGTCCTTGAGCAAGGCACTGAAGCCCCAGAGCTTCACAGCAGCACAAAGCTCCTTCATTACTAAGGATGGTGACATGCAGAGAATAATCCCCCCACTGTGGGATTAGTAAAGAATTATTTTAAAAAAACTTTAAATTTTTTTTATTTTTTTTATGAATCTGCATCTCCCCTGCGCCCCACCTGTAATACCTTCGCGCCCCACTAGAGGGTCGCGCCCCACAGTTTGAGAACCACTGCTTTACGCCAAGCCACAACGCTCCAAAATGCTTCTTATACTGTGAATTCAAAAATCAAGATACACAAACACACACGTACACACACACATCATGACTATGAGAACTATGCAGCAGCACAAGGGGAGGTGGTGAGATGTTATGCAGTGTGTCGCCACACATGAGACATGCAGGTTAGTAGCAAAAAGCAGTTTTAAACATTGGGAAACTAGTTTCATTTCAGCTGTTAAAAAAGCCAACATACAGCTTGTGGTTGTTCTGACTTGATCAAGATAATATATATATAAGTGATACACATCCATGAATTAGCAAATCACTTTGATCAATTGTCATTATTTTAATCAATTTGCTCTTTTACACAAAATAGTTTCACAGTTAAGATAAATACATTACAATGTGACATGTGTGCATTACATCAGATAGGTATCCTTTCAAAAGAAATGTAAAAAAAAAGTCAAATCTTTACAGAAGCACCTTTGGGTATATTTCCAATCATATATCCTTTGAGTCATGAATGAACAAATAAAGCTAACGCAGTCATTGTAAAGTAATGAAGATTAAATGTGACCTGTAATTGAAGTGTAAGATATTCGTAGAGATATATAAAAAAATATGTTCTTATAAAAACACTTGAAATTGCCTATAAATGTAAACACACATCATGCAAATTCTAACATTTCTGATATATTTGATTTCATGGAAACATTTCAGCATAACATATTTCAGTCAATCAAAAAAAAAAAAAAAATGCGCCAGCAACATTGACAGGATGTAAATTAAAATACCATAATATACAATCGGAGATGATTATTGACAAATTAGGATTAAAAAAAAATCCTTTTTGGGGCATTTTTATGTCAAATTAGAAATATTTTACCAACTAAATCTGACAACTAAGAACGGATACAAACAAAACCGAGCTTTGAAGAAGCTAAAGGAATGAAGTGATATTACAGAAGTATAACAGAATGTTTAGAAATGTTTAATCAACTGCATGGCTAATAGCACCATTTTGTTCATTCAGCAATTCAGTGTCAAGTAGAACAATACAAAGTAATCAAAGGGCTCGTGGGGTTCTTCCTACTGCTCATCTCTTCCAGATACACTCAAGTCCTGTTTTGAATGTCGGTCGCGGAGTCACTAAACACCAATCGTGGCATCCGCGTTCCTCCTCCTCATCATTATACGCTACAGCTCAGGCCCCCGGGAGCCCAAAGACAAAGACACCAGAATCCAGCACCCTGCTAGTGAAACCTCTAACAGCAGAAACCAGCAGCTGTACCAGTGACCGAGTAAACCAAACCACCACCAATTAATTTAGCCCATGTGGAAAAAAAAAATTGAAGAGGAAAGTTTTTTGTTTTTTTTGCAGTAGCGTGTTGGAGGAAAGCCTTTCCCACGAATCACTGAGCGGAAAGAGCGCTCATTAGACTTAAGTGTAATGGATGTGTCATTATTTTGAGAGCCCATTAGTTGAATCTGAAACTGCATCCTTGACCCCATAAACTATCTGGAAAATTTGCATACTCCAGTTTTAGTGTTACCAAACCCACAAGCTGTATATATACAGATCAGAGAAGCAGCAACAACAAAAAAGGCAGCGATATAAGCTTGATTGGCAGTATGATACAAAGACAGAGTGTTTATGTTGGTATCTGACAGCAGAAGGCAAAAGCATTGGGAGTTAGAACTGCAAGCTGTTAACCCAGAGCCGAGTGTTCACAGTGCATGATGACAGACGCGGTAAAACAGAGAAGCATGCACCATTGCAAGCTGGAGGGGGGGAGTTTAGGGTGAGGGGGAGACTAGGGTTGCCAGAGCTGGTAGGGTAGCTGAGGGTGATGGGTAACGGGATGCGGTGCCGAGGATCACGAACCTGGCACGTAGAGGATGGCGTTGCCCTCGTCCATGGCAAACATGTTGGAGCCGGTGCAAACGTACCCGCCCGCATCCTCGGGCTGCACGTTTTGAATTGTCAAGATGCCGTTGAAGTCCATGGCCCGGTTGGGCAGCTTCCCGTTGCCCCTGCGTGTCCACACCAGGGTGTAGGCTGGTGACTGTGAAGGCGCGCATGGATAAACACACACACACATCACAAGATGCATGCAATCTCAAACACGGTGGCAAAGGCATTTCTAGATTATTAAGTATAATACAGGAGTAAAACATTAAAATAACAGTTTGACATTTGATTTTTCCATTTGATTTCTGGCTGAGAAGATCCATAAAGTACCTTTGTCTGTATGCTAAACATGACAGACAGGCTAATTAGCCGTTAGCCTAGCATACATATTGGAAACAGCTGGCCTTGCTCTGTCCCAAAACAACAAAATATGCCCACCAGCACCCACAAAGCTCCATTTGTTTATTGTTTGTACAAAAATTAAAGAGTAAAAACATCAACTTGTGATTTCATGGTGAAGATCATGGAGTCATTTTATCAACAAGCCGGGCCACCAGCATTGAGTTTCAATGAGAGGCCTTTACGCTAAGGTAAGCTAAGCTAAGCTAAGCTAAGCTAACCAGCTGCTGGCTCCAACTAAGAGTGGAAGTGATCAATCTAACTCCCTGCAAGAAAGTAAATGAGTATTTCCCCAAAATGTTGAACTATCCCATACTGCTATGACTCTCCAGGGTTACCTTGCTCTTCGCAGTGCAGATGAAGTTGATGGTGGACCCGACCCTGACAGTCTGGGCTTTGGGCTCCTCGATTGTGACCTCAATGGCTTTGGATGGGACACCTGGTGAAATGCAAAAAGATAATGAGTTCATTCTTATTGGTCACTGATACATTTAGTGTATTGCAAGACACAAAATAAAACACTTACAGGGGACCCAGTGAAAATCAGACCACTAAACCTAAATTACATCTTTGCACTTTCAGTTATTTCTGCCGCCTTTTCTTCATCAACTGCAGAACTTCTTTCAAAATGTAAAAATTAAACTCAGTCTGCTTAACGTTAGATTGAAGTAATTTATCACTGTATCGTATTACAAGAAACAATTTCAAATCCACTAAAACGTTCTTTTTCCATCTCTGCTACGCTCTAACACTAGCACCTCATCACTTTAAATATGCAGACTGCACTACACTGCAGTCGACTAAACTAAAGAATGAGGTCTTACATAATCCATGCATAAGCAAAACCCATGTGTTGAACCACGGTTGGTGTCTATTAAGTGTGGAGGAAGAATCTATTTGCTAATGTTGCACTGAGGCCATACACACTTGTGACAACAATTTCCGCGCGGCTCCTGTTGGTGCTGCGCTGGTCTCTGCAGGTACAGACATAGACGCCGGCGTCACTCGGCTGGACATTGGAGAAGTACAGCTCCGCTCCTGCACACACACATGACCAACATACATTTGTCTATATACAATACATGTATTCAGATTAAAAGGAGATGCTCAATGATCCATCCCACGCTTGTTGCGGCCACGCGGTTGAAGTGTTTGCCCGACCTTGTCTGCGTCTGTCGGCACTGCTGGAGATAGATCGTCCGTCCTCTCGTGACCAGTAGAAATAGTGTGGAGGAGAGCCGGACACCTGACACCGGAGGGTGACGGAGCCACCCTGGGATGACAGCACCTTCTCTGGGTAAACCTTCACCACCAGCGAGGCTGCAGCTGCAAAGGTCAGAGCGAACGAATCAGGAACACTTTCTAAAAACATCAGACAAATGGCATCACAGTGGTGTTATACAACATGAGCTCAGACTTTTTCATCTTTGTCTAATGAAATAAAACTGGATGGAAAGTTTGGAAACCATCTAATGACTTCTTCAGATGTTTTCAGTCCAACCTGGTCAGGGCAAGTTTAAAGGAATAGTTACATATTTTAGGAAATATGCTAACTCGCTTTCTTGCAGAGTGACGTTAGCAGATCTTTAACACTCTTAAATATTTGTTTGTAGTGTTTACTGCATTGGGTAATTATCTCTGTGTATGCCTGTAATGAGCCTGTCTTTGTTTTACTGGACCCTGTGTGTCATTCAATGTCCAAACTTATTTAATCGTAGCATGAGTACTACAGTGTGAAGTCACCATTAATGAAAAGTTCATTTCTAACTCCTCTTATGTCTTTTTTTTGTTTTCATTTTGCTATGGTTAATATTCCAAGTACAAATACTCTTTGTTCATGTGCTCCGGGCGCCGATAGAAAGGTCAACGCATCAATCTGGAGCACTTTGAGAGCAGGAGGCTCCATCTCTCCTGAGTCATACTTTAACTAAAGTGAAATGCAGCCTTACCGTCGTATGGGCGACACTTCTGTCTCTCCTGAGGGTTGCCAACGTATCCAGGAGCACAACTGATGATTGTAAAAATTAAAAAAAACAATGTTTATTGCAGCTTAAGATTTGATAGAAATACACATCACGGAAAATTGCAGCGTTTCCTATTTAGACGGTAAATGCAATTTGATCAAAACAAACAAAATATGAAATGATTTCTGTTTCTGACCCACATCAAGACGAATGGTCATCTTACCGTTCGCAGTACTGGCCGGTGTATCCAGGCTGACAGGCGGTACACTGGTAGCCTCCATTTCCAAGGCTCTCACAGGTGGGAGAGAACCTGTGATGCACAGAAACAAGAAGATGAATTGTTGAGCCGAAACAAGATTCAATATCAACTTCTCTCTTTTGCTGTCAATTGACAGGAACAATTTTTCAATTTCAGCGAGGAATATCCTGAACACAGCTGTGGATATTTTGACGCATGGAAGCACATCAAAGGCACCAAAAGATGACACTTGACACTTGGAAGCAACTGACTGAAACCATCTAAATTTACTGAAAATGTCGTCACTATTTCTCCGATATTCTGGACACTGCTGGGCACCAACGTCCTGATTTAATAAAATAAAGTCAATCTCATGATTTTACTCGGAAAGTTAACATAATAATATTTCTCAGTTGGCAAGAAGGTAGGCTAATAACGGAAACGATACTCCAGGATTTACAAGACAGTAGAATGTGCTGTGTATACAAGAGCGAGTAAGCCGCACGCAGAGTCTTGAGCTATTAATGGAGGAGGAATGTGAACGTCTCGGCCTTTGTGCCAGTACTCACTGGTTGTCTGGGTCATTGTGAGGGCAGGCGCAGGGCTGGCAGTCCTCTGGAGTGCCAACAGTGGGGTCGCCGAAGAAGCCGGCAGCGCACTGCTCACAGAGCTCACCCTGAGTGTTATGCAGGCAGCTCTGGAAGAAGAACAAAACGTGCCATGTGTCAACCGCAACTTGACAAATATCAGCCGTGCGCCAATCGAGTGCGTCGTACCGTGCAGATGCCGGTTTCGGGGTGGCAGGAGTCCGAGTGGCCGTTGCATTCACAGAGCTCACAGTGGCCCAGGTATAAACCTCCTCCGGTGCGAGTATACCCGGGTGCGCAGTCCTTTTAAGAAACATAATGTGATTGAGATAATCATAAATAAGCATTGGAGTGAAACACAATTAGCCTGTATCGCCTCCTCGTGAAGTCAATAAAGGTTTTACCTGGCAAGACAGTCCCTTGTACGCAGGTGGGCAGCGGCACTGCTCCACCTCGAGGGCCTGGGCCAAGCCGCTGTAGTTGGGCACCGACACTTCCATGCTGATGTCGAAGATACTGGACGAGCGCATCTCAGTGGAGTAGGACGCTCGAATCAGGATGTCGTCCAGGTCGGCCAAAACCATCATCAGGTGCTCCCGGGTGGCGGGCATGCCGTCGGGGCGACGCCAGTTTTCCTGCGAGACAAAAATGGAAGCCGTGGCTTTTTTTTCTTCTTCTCATACAGTAGGAGGAGCACAATGCACTGTTTTAATGTCATGTGTTTTTAATCAGGCGGCATTTACGGTCACGGATCACTTCAACGGAGCCGATAAACTTTCTGTTCCCCCACGTAAAAAAAAAAAAAGTACTCACCTCTTTGAAGACAATCTCAAAATGGTTGGTCTCCCGGCTGCCCTGCTGCCTTCTCTGCCAGGGCTGACGAGCTACCAAAGTGATGTCGTTACCCTACAAAACAACACTGACCGGTCAGGAAAAAGCTACGAAACGCTTGTAACCATGGGAGAAAACAGTGAATCAGCGTGACGGCATACATATTTATACTCACGATAATCTGGACGTCGCCATCATCAAGTAGTGTTCCTCTTGAACCGGCCACGTAGGAGATGGAGTATTTAATCTTGCCGCCGTAAGAACCCACCTAAGACACAGTGAGCGAGGGAGAGGCTTCAGATCTTTTTGCCAGGTCAAACAACGCTGCAATTGCCTCGATGAAACAGAAACATCAAATGGAGGCCCAAAATGAATGCCAGGTGCGGCTTGTCAGAGCAACACAGATCGTACAGTTACGTCAAAATCTGATGTGCTAGAAGGATGTGAAGGAGCACATGTTTCATCTACCGTCATGGGGCGTGCTGTGATCATAATTGGAAATGGCGACCACGGTTCTGGACGGGAGTTTTCCTAATTCTTAAATAAAAAAATAACCCTGATGATGTCATAGGACATATCAGCCTGAGATCAGCACATGGGGCCCTTCTGGCTCTGTGTAATCAGGGCCTTGCTGTACTACAGTGGACTGGGCTGAAGGGCATGGGGGAAGGCTGGAGGATGCTACGGGTGCTGTGTTTCCTGTGACCTCGAAGGGGGTTGACCAACGGTTACCTTTTCCCCTGTGAACTGCGCTGGGAGCTGCCAGTAGAGCAGATCATCCTGCTGCAAGCTGAAACCTTTGTAGATCAGCGAGTACTGAGAGGCAGAGGAGGAAGGAAAAGGCATAACAGAAGGAGAGAGTCAGGAAGACTCAAATAATAAGCAGGCAGAGAAGCAGCACAAGCAGGCAAGCATGCCGAAAGAGTGAAGCGCGATAAGAATCTCGGGACAAATGTGTGTCGACTAAACCCTAAAAGTACATGTTCTTTTGTATCGTGCTATTTATTAAAAGGCTCCACCGACAGCGTGGAAGTCACACTGTGCCTTGTGTGACGAGTAAATGAGCAAAATGAACCTGCGCCTCAGTAAGAGGCTGTTTTAACGCAGACGTCCCGATAATGACAGAGCCTTGGAAAACCAATGTTCTCCTCAAGTGGACAATTACAGTGACAGCGCGGAGAGAGAGAAAGCTATTTGCTTAACAATGGAGAGAATACCACCCAGTCAAGCACTGGAACGGTGTAAATTATCGATTCTTTGGCAACTACAAAGTAAGTATATTCTTTATTATATATCTGTTGGGCGCTGTTACGAGTTTAGGAATTAAACATTAACTACAAACCGGACAAACTGAGCATAGTTGGTTGTTAATTAACTTTGAAAAGCTTTACTATCTGAGACAAAAATGACAGAGGCGAGACGTGGAATCCGCCACATGCCACGGTCTACCTTGTTGCTGCCGCCAGAAGCGAAAGTTTTGCTCACTGAGTTCTTGCTCTGTTCCATCCACGGCCGGGCCGGACCCCCAAAGAGAAATACCAGAAAGTCAAGAATATTACCAAGAAACAAACTCCGAAAAACGTTTCACAAGCTCTGACGGAGTGTACCTGCGGATGGGGAGAGCGGCCTCGGGAGTAGGACTGAGCTCTGGTTGGTCTAACTGAAGAAGACGTACCAAACGGAGAAGAAGGGGGGCTCGGGTTACGCAAAGACCATCGAGAGGAAGAGGAGGAAGTTGGTATCCGAGAGGAAGAAGAAGAAGAGGAGGAAGAGGTGGAGGATTTAGAGGAGGAGGGAAAGACTCGAGAGGAACCAGCTTGTCCATTGGAGAAGTTATTGAAGAGCGCCCAGACCTCATCGTCCAGCTGTCTGACGTCTCCCTGGAAAGGCGGAAAAGTGGAGTACCGGACATACAGAAGATATGTAACCACGGAAAATAGTTCAAATAACGGTGACAGGATGTAGAATTAAGCTCTTTCACCGTGTAGATTTAAGTAGATCAAAGTAAGAAATTGCTTTTCTTAGTCATGCTTTTGAGTCTACAACATGTGGGCTCTCACTCCAAACCAAATCACACTGATGAAAACACACAAATCAACAACTTCTTGCACTTTCCTGAGACTTTGCCTACCGGCTCAGACCTCTTTTGTGCTTCACACACTTGCAAATGCACACGTAGAGTCTGACAACATGCTCCCGCTCAGCGACCCTTCATTTAAACCGAGGCGACGCGTCATGCGGATGCATCTAAGTACGTGAGGGGATTTATTTTTCACAGACGGCTACAAACTAGAAACACTGTGTGCATCAGTTATTCCCATTAGAGAGTGAGTGTGTGAGTGTGTGAGTGTCTCCTTTATTATGACAATCTACAGCGCAGTTCATACCAAATACCTGGCCATAGCTGTTTTGGCTCTGTGGATGACTTTACGTTGAGAGGCCATTTGGTTCCAAATGAAAGCATCCTTTCTTAGCGGCTTCTCTGGTGACTACGAGTCACTCTATCGGTGTGGATGAAGCAAGCTCTTTGATCACTTTCCTTATCACTGAGCTGATGGTATTTGGGAGTGTTATGGCAGCGTTATTCAAGCAAAGTTAATCAGTAGGAAGTTCTTTAATGGACCATTAATCATCAATCCGTTTACATGGCTCGTGTGATGTGGAGCAGAACACAATTTCTGGGTTCAGTATGCACTGTGAGATGTGAGTGGTCAAATCTAAAGGAGACACTTAGTGGTCACTTTGAGCTGCAAATTGCATACGTTGCTGTAAAACCCGATCCTTCCAGTACAATTCAATAAGCACAAAAGTGATTAAAACCACAAGATGGATATGCACCACATACAAAGTACAATGTTTGGCATTCGGTATTTCACACAATGCCACATCAACAGTTATTTCTAAACATGCCACACATGTGTGCACTGCTACAGACGCAACATGACAGCTGCTGACTGACATCACTGTACCTGCGCTGCTCGTTTTGTGCGAGCAAAATAAGATTGTTTCTACAGAGAGAGTGAAGGGGCAAAACACAAATAAACCATTATATCTGTGCACAGTTTTTTACCCTGTGAAAAACACAGAGTTAAAAAGATGAAACAAAATGGAGCAACAGAGGCAACGAAGAAAGCACAGAGAGAGAAAAAAAGCAATCTGTTTGAAGAGAAGTTAAATTGATAAGAAAGATTGGCTGAAGTTTTAAGAAAAGACAAAGCAGAAAAATGGAGCCAGCGATGGAATGAGAGACGTCGACAGGTTTCTGCTCAGCTCCTTATATCCAGCATGAAGGGGTTCATAGCCTTGTTTGGGCAACTTCCAATGATTACGCTGCCGTATGTGCTCTTTGATACTGACCTTGTCTCCCTGGTAGACCTCTGGAAGCTGCCAGTAGTGAGGCTCCTGTCCCAGGTAGTCAAAGTTGGTGTAGGACAGCTGAGTGCCTTCAGTGGAAACCTCCACAGTGAAACCAGTGCCGATGCGGTTGGTGCGTTGGCGGTTCACCAGAGCGAATCCCTGGAAGTTTCCTGGAGAAAAGACCGAGGACACCTGGAAGAGCACATATGTACAGTGAGATGCAGTTAACATGAAATAAATAATAGGTGCTGTTGTAAGTTTCAGTATTTTTTGACACTATATCTGTCGACTTTACTGGTCGATCACGGCACTTAAATTGTTTTGCTTCCCCAAACCTATCAAGCTGTCTTTTTTTTAGTTGCCTGTGTAGGGCTTACTCTAAATGTGAAGTCAATATGTGACCTTATAGATTTCACATCCAGATCTCACCCTTTTGCCCTGGGGAAATTCTGAGAGAAAACATGTCAAAATGCATCCCCACAGTTACTCGGGAGAGAGAGAAGATCTGCAGAAATAATTGCATAGTGGGGCGATATCAGGCAAACTGGATGTGATTTTAGAGCCACTTAAAGATGGTGTGATGAGGGCGGATTTCGACTGAATGAAAATTTTTCGATCCCGCAAATCTTTTTGCGAAGAAATAAATGGTTAACACACTTATATGATATGATCTTTGCTACCGCTAAGTTGCTTTATCCAATACAAACGTTATATCTCGCTTGGTTTGCCGAGACACGGCACATCAGAGATGTTCTATTACGAAGATGACAACAACTCGGCAGAAAATCTGATTTTTTTTGTCGATAAAACGGGATGCTGATTGGCCAAGACTCGACTCATCACATCAAAGATGTTCTATTGCAAATATGGCTCACTCCACAAAAAAAATCGTTAAGTTAAAATATGACTCTTCAGTGATGTAAAATATTGTGTGTGTCCGTGAGGGGCGCAAAACTCAATCTCGCCTTGGGCAACCAAAGGGCTAGAGCCGGCCCTGGTGTCATGTGCCACTTCAAGGCCTTACCAGGTCTCTGTAGTGGGTCGAGCTGGAGCACTGCTGAGTGACGCCCATACAGAAGCAGGACAGGCAGCCGTCTTTGTCTTCCTGGCTGAGATGGAAGGTTCCAGACTTGCAGCTGGAGCAAGACGGGCCCTCAACGTTCAACTGCAATGCATTGTCAAATAATAAAGATATACAAGGAAAATCAGTCCATTGTAATCTGCCTTGGAGGTGGGGAACAAAAATACAAAAAATAACAACAACCAGTCAGCTGGTTTGTTTGATTACCTTGCAGCGGCACGCACCACCATTGCAACCATCGCTTCCTCTTTGGTCACAGTTATAGCAGTTACCTGAAACAGGACAGTAGGACCAGATAGTTACAATGTGTACATGTTCTCTATTTAAAGAAACATTGTTAAATCCAGCACGATTTAAGATAAACAATATGTCAGAAGGTGGAACAACATCCGTCGTCTTTCTAAATTGAAACACAGTATGTACCGTTGACTTCATTGTTGCCGACACTACACCTCTGTCCCAGCAGCGGGTTGCCAGTGTATCCTGCTGCACATCTGAAAACAAAAATAGAAAATGTGTTTAAATAAATACTTCGTCAGGGAGAAGGCAAAGTCTTAACCCGAAGAACAATGAGGCAGGAAGCTGGCAAGTCTGCAAGAGGTGATACATTTGATGAACTGCTTCCTTGGGGGAGTCTTCTTGACCCAAGGCAGACATCAACCACGAACAAAGGAATGAGTCATTCAGACAGGGAAGGTACAAACTATTCTGTTATTCCATCCACTAAGTACTCATATCTGCACTCAGCACTAGTTGTAGAGACACACCCAGCTTTTGCACTCCACACAAAAAAAGTTTCCCCAAAGATAAAGGTCATGAAATATTGCTTGGAGATGGATAAAGCACAGCCACGGCTAAAAAAAAACATTCAACATGTCTCAGATGTTGATTCCATCTCTCATGAGAGTGATGCAGCTGAAACTGAGGAACACCTTTGTACAGGAACAGAAACACAAAAGAGAAAATATCACCAGATTTCCAAAAAGCTTCACAAATATAGGACCGGTATCAGAACAAAGCAGAGGTGAGTACAGGCAGCAGTGATGTAAAGAGAGGTAGAAGAGGACGCTAAGCTGCTAATGAGTAAAGTTATTTCGGATATTGTGGCATAGCAAAGCAATATGCCTTCAACCCAAGCAAACAACGCACACTGCCACCAGAGCAAAGACTCATCCAACACCAATATGTGCAAGTTGCCCTCGGAGCAGCTGCTGTCAGTCTTACCTCACCTGTCCACTGGCAGGTCCGCCGGTCAACAGTCAACAAGAGGACTTCCATGCTACGAACTCGCTTTGGGAAACTATATTCAACAGCAGTTTCGAAGGAATGGCTAACTCAGTCCCTCCAGTCAGTCTTGTTTTATAGATTTAAACATACAAAACACATCAAAATAGATAGGGTCATGAGAAAATGCCCAAAGTGTTCATAACTAAAGGTTATTAAGAACAGACATACAGCTCAGGATGAACACAAAATGACAATTTGGTTTCACATCACATTAAAACTAAGATGCTTTTTTTAAGCAAATAATTTAAACTTTAATTTCCTCCAAAATTTGTGGAACCATTTTGAAAACTGTGTCCATTCTTTCCATGAATGTATTTCAATGCTGATGATATGACAGTATTATTGGGTTGTCAATGCTTTGGCGTCAACAACTACTGGCAAAGGTTACCATAAAATTGGCTGTTGATAATAACGGTCCCCAGAAGATAAATTCAGTTTTTTTTCAGGTAAATCCATCCTTTTCTCTTGTGCCACAATTGGGCAAAAATATCATCAGGTAGATACAAAATACAAAAATATAAAGTACCATTTTCTGTCAAATCTCATGCTCCACAGAGGAGAATTCTCGTATTCTCTGGCTTTAGTTTTCTGTTAGCTTAACAATTGGTTCAAATTACGTAAATATTATATATTTATATGATATATTTAATTTAAAAAACATTACATGAGTCCTTGATTAATTTCATATGGCTTTGGCTGAATCTACATGCCAGCATGTTCATACTCCCAAGAGGTTTAATCCTCCAGAAAGAGTCTACCGTCATGCTAACAGCTGTGTGATGCTAATCTCAGGCTAATCTCAGGCTAATCTCAGGATAAATCATTAGATTTATCCTCTGAGGACCACACACATCCAATTAGATTGTTGGGCTTGTTTATAATGTACTGGTTCTTTACCCTTGAAATGTAATATTTTAGACAATAGAACAAATATAAGATGCCTAAAAGTGAACTTGTTGGGGGATCTTAAATCACAGAGTGACATGGAGGTGTAAGGCTTTTTTAGGATATCAACACATTGGAAACACCAACAAAACATACCCAACGGGAGTGCAGGAAACAAGTTTGATGGGCATTGGGGTTTTCAGAATGATCTAACAAAGGGTCGGGGTAACGTTTGAGGTAGTCTGGCCATAACACAATGGATACATGTACACACAAAGAGGTACTACTGCTAAGCTATCTCTTCATAGCATAGCACAGCAACTGTTCTGATTGTAATAAAACATACCTTAAAAGTAATATAGTAGTATAATAATATCAGGATGGCATCAAATATCTAACAAGTCTCTCTAAAACAGTGGTTCTCAAACTGTGGGGCGCGACCCTCTAGTGGGGAGCGGAGGTATTACAGGTAAAAAAGATGAAAAGAAAATTACAGGTTTTAAAATTATTATTAATATTATTTTTAAGAATCCCTTATTAATCCCACAGTGGGGGGATTATTCTCTGCATGTCACCATCCTTCGTAATGAAGGAGCTTTGTGCTGCTGTGAAGCTCTGGGGCTTCACTGCCTTGCTCAAGGACACTTCAACATGAAACTATGGGGAGAAAACAGGGATCCAACCGGCTTCCTTGGTCATCTTTTTTTGCCAAATATGAGTTATTTCTTTGCACATATTTAACTTAATTTGCATTGTTTTAACAAGGTGATTGCACATGTTATTAGTTCTTGTCAGATGGAGAAATCTGGTTTACTTGAAAGGGATTTACATTTTCTTTAATCTATTCATTAAAAAAACACGGATGGTGGAGTCTCAACAAGTTGGACCATTTTTTCCCAATGTTGTTTTTGAACATTTTGCTTCCTCCAAAGTGGAGCGTGACAGAAACAGTTTGAGAACCACTGCTCTAAAACAACACAGTGGCATACAATTAGTCCCTTCATTAAGTTCCATTGACGTATAACAGACATAAATATCAGGATCAAAGCATAGAGATATACACAAAGGACAAAATTAAAAATCATAAAAAAAGCACCACATTGTTCCCTAATCATCAGGGATAATTTTGATAGGAATGGCCAGCCTTCCCAAAACAACATGAAGAGAACCGTCCGTGTTCTTTTCCCGCTTCCCCGCCTTAGGATCTCCTTGTAAGAGCCGCAGGAGGTCCAAAATACCAGATTGAGTCGTTTTCTTCTTTTTCTTCTGCTGTTTTTTTTTAGTTTCTTTCTTTGCGACAGCAACCTTGGTTTTAGGGGGAGTTGATTTTTTTTTCACTGTCGTGTTGGACTTCTTCTTCGCGGTAGTCGTCTTGACTCGAGCAGTCGTCGTTGTCCTTTTCGCGGTGGTTTTAGATTCCTTTGCAGGAGTAACCCTGGTAGGTTTTGCGGTTGACGACGTGTTCTTCGCAGAATTCTTCTTGTTTTCATTTTGGTTAGCGCTACTTTTCTGTGACTTTGACACGTTCTTTGAATTGCCTTCTGACGGCTTTTTTCCAGCCTCCTGAACCTTCTTTGAAATTGGCGCGTCCGATCTAAACGCCTTGTTACGACCAACACGTTTCACCGGTAGAGAATCCTCTTTGTTGGCTTGTCCAGGCTTTGAAGGCCTTGGTTGGTAAGACGGTGGCTCCAGTTGAAATTTTGTAACTCCTTCTTTAACTTGCTTTTGCTTTTTTTGGCTTGGCTGTGAAACACGTTTCACTATCACAGCAGACCTCCTCTCACCTTCAGGCCTTTTTGTTTGAGGCTTCACTGTAGCTTTAGATGAAGGTTTTGAAGCTGTCTTAGGTTTACTCAGGGTGGTCCTAAACGTCGACGTTGACCTTGTTGAGACTAGACTTTTGGATGTGACTGTATTCTTTACTGGTGTCGTGGGTTTGTTTGTGGCGAGGCCTGGGCTCGGTATGCTTTTGGACGCTGTGGCTCTGCTGGTGAACGGCGACTCCGTGGGTATAAATCTGGCGGTCGTGAACGAGGGCAGAGCCCTCTTTTCTTGCGGCGAACGGGCGACGTGTCTAGCGCGTTTCAGTTTGTTCATCTCCTGAGCGAGGGCGGTGAAGCCGTCGATCAGGATCTCCAGCCGTCCCTCCAGTCTGCTCAGACGGTTGTCCATGTCCGTGTAGCTGCTCTCCAGCTCGCTAACCATCTTGTTCTTCTCCCCGGCCGACAGGATGGCGATGAGCTCCTTCAGTTGCGAGCCGAGATAGATCTGTTGGTTCTCAATAGTGTGGATGCTCTCCTTCATGTCGAGCGTGTTTCTTTCCAGCATGCTCAGGCGTTGGTTAAAGGTGTTCAGGTGCATCCGGAGGAGGTGCTGGAAGCTGGAGTCTCTGACCTCTGGGCTCGGGGTGAAGCGTGGCGGGTGTCTGGTCGCTGATCTGTTGTGGGTGACCGCTGAGACAACGTCCACCTTATGTGCCGTTGTGGAACGAGTGGTGCGATGGTGAACTGCTGCAGACAAAAAAGTCCAAGTCGGGAATATGGTTGTTGGAGTGTCCTCATCGCCAACTCCGCTGCCATACGATACTATCTCTTTCTCCCAGCTGAAGTTGAATACAGCTTCAGCTCCACATAGCACAGGTAGGAGGCCATCTACATCCTTCTCCGGGAAGGGGTCCCCACAACTGTCTGCAGACGGCATCTCTTCTCTTAATGTCAAAACAGCAGAATCAGGTATGATGCAGGCAGAGACGTTCAAATAGTAAATGATTCATAAGTTGCATCTCACACCCACAAGTCACCTCGTCATCTTTGCCCTCGGCGCAGCAAAGATTGATTAGCCGGACAGGAGTCCTCATAAATGCTACATTTATGTCGTTGAAACCCAGATTATGTATTGTCTGTGCGCAGACAGAAATCACTTGAGCCAACACCTTGAAATTTCGTTACCAGCAAAGTGCAAAGCTGAAGCAGAAAGCAAAGGGAAAAAAGAAAGGAATGGAAGGATCTAAAGCAGACTAATGTGAAGGTTTCCTCAGCACATACAGCACTATTTCTATTCCTTTGGCAAATTTCACTAAAATCTGAGCAATGAGATAATCAGTACCACCAGAGGCCCTTTATCCTTTAACAAAGATATATTATTCTACCAAAGCAGGGATGACCTTACATTTTTGCAAACCAATAAATCCAAGAAAACAATAACCAGCTGCAGATGAAGTAAAACAGCACACAGTGCAAAACATCCTGTATGGGTGGCACCGATGTGTGTCTCCCATCCCGACCTGACGTCACTCACAACTGCTGAGGGTATAAAAAAAACAAAACAAGAGAGATGCAAACCACAGGCATGCTTATATCCCGTTCCTGTGAATGAAACCACTGGGTGCTACTGCCAGCCCCCCCCGCCTGCCTTGCTGTCTGCCGACCCAGCAACCCCAAAAACACTGTCCAGACCACCGTGAGAGGAAGACAGATTGGAAAAGGAAAAGCAGAAAATGAAGGAAAGGGAGGTGGGGGACTTACCTTTCACAGCGTCGGCCAGAATATCCAGGGGGGCAGCTGTCACAGGTCGGTTGGCCGTCAGACTCCAGGTTACAGGTGGGGGACAATCTGTGCCAACAGAGAGCCACGCATACCATGAGCATGCTCTTTTTGGACAGCATTCAAGTTATTTTATATAGACCTTCGCTTACTAAAGGGCGATATACACTCTCGCAACTACGACTGCAACTGCGGCTGGCCACGCTGTTGCATCGACGGACTCGTTTTGGTTTATGGTTCTCGTGTCTTTTCCATACGCCAGAACAGCAGGTGGGGCAACGACCGTTAAGAGTCGATGTTCAATGATATCTCCCTCCAGGAATTTATCGCCATCTGCGTGTCCTTATACTCCGTCAGACGGGTTATATAAATGCTCATATTTGCTGGCCCTCGTCGGCCAAACGTTCTTCAACGGGATCCATTGTTCGTGTTTCTGCTACGGCTTTTAAAAATGGCGGTATTGTGCTATGAAACCTGGAAATGCGAGACTCAGAAAGGATGATGGTTAGCAGACCAATCAGAGGTCTTGCGGGCTGCGTAGCTTTGTTGGATAGTCCGAGATTTTGGCCGACGCACGCAAGATGGCTGACGGGACGATGCAAGGGGCCCTTGGGGGTCTTGCGTGCTTGCATCTCTGCGTAAAACCCGAGTATAAAGCAGCCTAAAGGCAGGGTTCATACATATTTTGACCGATAGATTTCCATGACATTAAACCAAATTTCCATGACCAAACATTTTGGAAAATCTTGGTGTATACCATGAAAAAGTGAGAAAATGTTGTATTTGAACTAACAATGAAAATTCCAAAGCATACAGTATACCTTACATAAATAAATGAGAGACAATAGTTTGATTAAAATAATGAACATAGATAGAGTATGCCTGCTTAATATCTTTGAGCGTCTTTCTTTTAAAAGCATATTCATTATTTTAAACTCAGACATGAACATACAGTTTGTGTATACAACACATTTCCATGACTTTTCCAAAGCTTTTGGGATTTTATTTTTTTCAATGACTTTTCCAGGCCCGGAAATAACCCTTTTTCAGGTTTTCCATGACCGTAAAAACCCTGTAAGAGGCCTTTTATTAGTTGTTTCAGCACTGGCGTTAACAGTAATCTGCACAGACTGAATGAACCTGACACAAGCGCAGAGGACGTGAACTCACTGGTTGCTGGACGTCGTTCCAGGACAGGGGCAGCGCTGGCAGGCCGACGCACCGTCCGTCACTGGATTTCCATAAAAACCAGCCTGACAGCGTTCACACCTTGGCCCGTCGGTGTTGTGTAGACATTGCTTTTTGGTCAGGACACACACAGAAAAAAAAGATGTTAGATCCATGGAACAGTTGACTAAGCAGTGCTCACTGAGTGTTTCCACATTTTTGGGGGGGATTAGCCACGAAACCATCAATGCGTCCCGCTGCACAGATGAAAGCAAACGAAGAAGAAGAAGAAGAAGAAGAAGAAGAGTAGCATAGAAACCTACCAGACATCTGCCGGTCTCCGTGTCACAGCCGCTGGCGTGACCGTTGCAGTTGCACCTCTCGCAGGTGCCCAGGTAAAGGCCGGAGCTGGTCCGAGTGTAACCTTCATCACACTCCTGCAACGATATGGAAAAACGCCTCAGGTGAGAGACGAGTGAGGGCAAAGAGGAAGATGTCTTTGTTCCACTGCGGCAGGGCCGACTGCAATTATCATGAGAAGCTGGACCTAAAAACATTTTACTCTGCTTTTATTAACAAGCTTAGGCATATCTGTGATTGCTTTACTTATCTTTCTTCCTTCATACTAAATTAAACTCGCTAATCTTGAGCATGAAAGTTTATTCTTGATCTTGGACAAAAGAAAGTAAAATCCGTCACTCAAAGTCCACTTTTTTTTTTTTTGCTTTTTAACTAAATCTCAGTCTTCTCAGGCTCTGATGTCATGAGATGGCTCAATTGTCATCCCAGAATAATGAGGCCATGTGATGAAAGATAAGCCATCTCCTTCATGACACCCGAGCAGACTCGATTCATTCAGATGAATGAACGCTAAAAAAAAAAAAAAAAAAAAAAAAAGCTTGAAAATGGATTTTTTTTGTCGAGATTTTCTTTTGTTAAATCAAACTAAACTCCTTCTCTGAAATGGGCTTGTATACCTGGCAAGAGGGTCCTCTGTACCCCTGAGGACAGGCGCACTCTTCCACCTCCAGAGCCCGATCATTACCAGTAGAGTGAGGAACAGCGACGTCCATCTTGATGTCCGAGACACTAGTAAGCACCAACAGCATGCGATTAACAACACAACTATGCCTTTGGATGTATTTTGAGGTCTGCGAATGAGAGGAAGCCCCGCCCATACCTGCTCTCCACCATGTTGTCTGCATAGGTGGCCCTGATCATGAAGACAGTAACATCAGCCAGGGCCATCAGTAGGTGCTCACGAGTACATGGCTGCCCATCAGAGCGACGCCATTCAGACTGAGCGTCCGCAAGGAGGAAAGAGAAAAAGTTAGTCCGCTAACGTTGAATGAGGATTCAGATTCAGCGAAACGAAACTGAACCATGAAATGAAACACACACCTCTCTGAAGGTCACGGTCACGGTTTGTGGGACCCGTGGAAGAAGCTTGGTCTGGGAGAAGTGCTCCAGGAAGATGCCGTTGCCCTGCAGAACCACGTCTGGCTGGCCGTCGATCACCAGCGAGCGCTGGAACGGTTCAAAGCGCACCGTGTAGCGGAGCTCCCCTCCGTAGGCCGTCACCTGGTCGAAACGCAAGAAAAGGGACGGTCCGCTCAACAAAAATTGAACGGCGGAAAGGTATTTCACCCCGACGATACCGTGGAGGAGTCACAAGACATCCATGGTTGGCCTGACTGTGAATTCAAGCCAAAAGGTTCAAAGGAGGCTTGCTGTGTGGATAAGTGCAGCCTTTTCACTCGAATACATGTTGAGGCATGACTGAGTGCAGACAAATCTAGCTTGACTAACACTTTTTTTTCCCCTCCTCACTTATCCCCCGAGCTGGCTCTTTACTTTGTTGTTTTCCTCTCACCTTATCGCCTCTAAAGCTCTCAGGCAGGACCCAGTAGTAGATGTCATTGGGGACACTGGAGAACGAGCGGTAGACAACTTCAGAGGAGCCCCTCTGGGAGATGCCTTCAGAGATGGTTTTGGTGTTGGCACTGTTGGAGAGGGAGAAGAGCTGCCCGTTCACCCCTCCCCCGCGCACCTGAGAGACACAAAACCTATTTGTCTGAGATGTGAAGGGAGATTTACATGCGGAGCCAGAACTCCAGCACAATCCCCGTTAGTACATTTAATCTCACGTTCGACACCGTCTGAAAGGATTCGCAAACACACTCGAGTCAAACCTGGATACACAAATGATTCACCATTTTGGCAACTCACCTGGTCTCTGTTCCAGGTGGAGCTGGCGCACTGTTTGGTGACACCCATACAGAAACAACGGAGGCAGCCCTCCGGGTTGGTCTCCGATAGATGGAAGAACCCGGCCTTACACTCGTCGCACACCGTGCCTGCCACATTGTTCTGAAACACACACACACACACAGACACACACACACTTAATCCATCTGCCAATTGGATACTTGTCTCGATCAGATATGAGCAGTTTTTCAGTTACTTGTATTTGAAATACGTATTTCAGTCACTTTGAGTATTTTGTAATTTGTATTTGATAGGGCCGATAAAAAAACAAATGTAATTTGTAACAAAATACTAGTAATTTTGTATTTAAAGTACTTTCTGTGCAGAACTTGATGTACAGATTTTGTCTCTTTACCTGTGTACAACTGGTTTTAAGTCAATATTTTGCCTTCATAGTTAGTATACATAGGCCTAATGTGTGATGCTATTCATATGTGATGAATATTTTCTTGTTGATAAGTTCCATTGATAAAAATGTATATACATAATTAATAAGCTTTGCTTCATTACACTGATGTTCTGTGACTGTTCTTACTTTTTTGTAGGGTTAAACAGAGCTTTGTGTACATTACATAACCTGAACAAGTATTTCCTGTATTTTAAATACATGTATTGTATTTTGTTACATTTTCTGGCACCAGTATTTTTTATTTTGATACATTGATTTGGATTTTAATGTATTTTTGCCCATCTCTAGTCTCGACTGATTTACTGTTCAGAATTGTTCTTCTGTCGAGCGAACGTCTTTCTTCACAGACAGTAAGACACGTTACCCTCCAAACACACAACATATTTCCCAATAAAAGGTTAAAGTAGAATCCTGAAGCGTCCCTGAGCAGTTTGTGGTCCTGCATGTGTTTACCTTGCAGCTGCACGGTCTGCTGTGGGAGCTGAGCGTCCCTCTGTTATCACAGCTTTCTGCAGGGAGAGAGCAATGGAAAGAAGATGACATGCCGTATGGGGTGGAAAGTGCACCTGGGAGTGTTCCAGCCGCTCTGCATACCGAAGCTATGACCACATAACACTGCCTACTGTAGCAGCAGAGGGGGGGAAACAATGGTAATCATTACTCAGGACTTCATTGTGGCCTTATCACTGGAGGGTAAAACAATCCAGGTGCAGTTTCTTTCAATTTGAAGCCTTTGAAATGAGAATTTTGCAAAATGTTGGAGCAATTTGTTGAACAGATACTTACGGCTAGATGTGGTAGGAGTACATCTCCCATTAGGCAGAAGAGGGTTACCCTGATAACCAGGAGCACACCTGAAATATAACAAAAACATAACCGATAAGATTGACCTTCACTCCCTCAAAAGCATATTCTGTGGTAGGTTGTGCTATTAATAGTTATCATAACAATATTGTGATGAAGTATATATGAATTCAGCTTTACTGCCATTTATAAAAGGTGTATATTGTGTCATCTCAATAATATTACTGCCATCTGCAAACTATCTAAACAAGTGGTTCTGGGGCGGTGGTTCGGGCCCCACCGCCCCAACAACATGGGAACAAAATTAATAGATTAAAGAAAATGTAAATCCGTTTCAAGTAAACCAGATTGCTCCATCTGACAAGAACTAATAACATGTGCAATCACTTTGTTAAAACAATGCAAATAAAGTTATATATGTGCAAAAAAATAACTCATATTTGGCCAAAAAGATGAGCAAGGAAGCCAGTTGGATCCCTGTTTTCTCCCCATACTTTCATGTTGAAGTGTCCTTGAGCAAGGCACTGAAGCCCCAGAGCTTCACAGCAGCACAAAGCTCCTTCATTACTAAGGATGGTGACATGCAGAGAATAATCCCCCCACTGTGGGATTAATAAAGGATTCTTAAAAAAACATATTTTTTATTATTTAAGAATCTGCATCTTCCCTCGCGTCCCACCTGTAATACCTCCGCGCCCCACTAGGGGGTCACGCCCCACACTTTGAGAACCACTGATCTGAATTGTAATTAAAAGGCACAGTGGACGATATCAGTTTCCTCACTTTTCGCAGCGCCTCCCTGTGTAGCCGGGCCTACAGGCGTCACATGTCGGCTGCTGGTCAACGTCCAGGAAGCAGGTGTCAGAAAACCTACGAAGCCACGAGAAAAAAGATAGTTAATACGCAGAACGTTGAACGAACAAGCGCCAAACTATGCGAACATGCTCAGACGCCTGGTGTGAGTGTGCATGTGTCGTCTCCTGTTTGTACGCCGGGTGTTTGTGTGGTCTGAGCGGGTCCGCGACCTTACCGCCGTGAGGTCTCGTAGTACGGGCACGGGCAGGGCTTGCAGTCATCGGGGCGACCTCTGCTCGGGTCGCCAAAGTAACCGGGGCGACACTTGTCACACTGAGGGCCCTCTGTGTTGTGCTGGCAGCTCTGTGCAGGGAGGACACACTGCTCATTCTCGTGCAAAGGAGGCGCCACTTTAAAATAGGACGGAACAGTTTGACATTTTGGGACACTCGCTCTCTTTCTTGCAGAGGATTAGAGCGAGCTCTGTGTGGTTTCCCCAATGTTGGTAACAACCACAGCTGTAGAGGCTTGTGTGGGTGTTCGGGTCTGTGGGACCCGTTTTCATTTTTCATCAAAAGCAACAATAATGCAGCAAGAACAGACTCAGCGAGAGGAAGATACATCTGATTATGTACATTGACAAGTAGGAAAAACAACAATAAAAAACACACATTATTCAGTTTGTAAATTATAATTTTATGTTTATGTTTGTTTCTTTTTTCTTTTTATCCTTTTTTGTTATTTAGTTACTTTATTATTATGGGATGGGGAACAAGGTGAAAATGTTTGCTGTGTATTGTTCTGTTGATTTTCAATTTGATGTAACTTGCAAACTGAAAATTATGGAAACCCATTTCTGCCACACCAGAAAAAAGAAATTAGGACCAAAAAAAATACCTAATATATTTATTTATTTTTTTCCCTAAAAAAAAAAAGTTTTTGCTCCTAATATATATTTTGGTCCGAATTATTATTATAATTTTTTTTTTTTTTTTGGTCGCAATTTTTTTTGTGTGTGTGTTGAAAATGGGATTCCATAGAACATCAATAAATACATTGTTAAAAAAATAAATAATAATATGATTCATTATTTTTTCAAACTCAGACTTATTGGCCTTTGGCTCATTTTCTGCGAAGAACATACAAAACAAAATGCAGATCTTAACCGCCTCTGCACATTTATATTACATACAGGTGTTGGAGTCCACTAGGCTGTTTATATTGCTTCTAATTAGGATGAAGAAAACATCTGTTGAGTATTTTAACATTAAATTGTTTGACTGTGTTCAATTAAAACCCCCCAAATACAGCGGGTCCAACAGACCCACAACACCTGCTGACAAACGTACGTAATGCTCAACAAGTTAAACTCTTCACTGTTTACTTTTTCCCCCCCAAAAAAGGGAGTTGGCATTACCAGACAGTGTCCGTTTATTGGATCACAGGCGCTGGCGTGTCCGTTACAGTTACATCCTGCACAGGTGCCGAGATAGGAGCCGCCGGGGACGCGCTCGAAACCAGGGGAACACGTCTCACAGGACAGGCCTGAATACCCAGGAGGACATCTGGGAAGGATAAATATGAGGATCGTCATCATCCAAGGTTTTGTTCACGCTGGACACGCCCCAAACGGTAGCCGCGCATGTAGATTGCTGTCTGAAGGCTCGTAAGGATCTCCAATCTCATGTGAAGGCAGCGCATCGCGCTTATCGCGACATGCTATGTCTCACCTGCACTCTTCCACATCCTTCGCATGACCCAGGATGCTGAACTCCACGGTGGTGGTATCCATGACAATGTCGCTGAGCGCCACGCTGACCATGTGGTTGTCGTAGATCGTGCGGATGCTCACGCTTTCCAGGTTGGCGAGCGTCATCATCAGCTCCTCGCGGCTCACAGTGCGGCCGTTGGAGTGCTGCCATTTATCCTGAAACAATGGCACGCAGGCGTACTGAGTATGTACTTCAAATGTATTTCATTATACTGACAGGGGATATTAAGCCCTTGATTATTTCTTTTTTACAAATTGGTAACATTTTGTTGTTGTGAAATTGTTTTTTTATCCTCGTTTTTTTAATTTGTGGACAATCGGCACAACATTTGTGAATCATCACAAATTTACCGCAAGATTCTGAACCAAAGAAGCTGCACTTTCTAGACTACTGTTTACTGTTTTTCTGTTTCCTTAATGTCTTCCTTTACATTTATATTTTATATCTCGCTCTTGCATTGAAAAGAAGTACGAAGCGCAGAATCCGGCGTCAAATTCCATGTACGTGAAAATGTCCATGGCCACTAAAGCTGATTCAACAACATACTTCAGTGAATCTGATGTCCCTCTGGTTGACCACTCGGGCCGGGGTAGGGTTGCCTCTGAGGTACACGAGCCTGCGTCCATCTCCAACCAGCATCACATCCGGCTTCTCCACCGGCTCGGACAGACCGCGGGCCAACGTGTACCGCACCTTGAACTTCAGGGAACCTCCATACGAGTCAATCTAAAACACAGTTAAAAAAATAATAATCAATTGAATGCTTGAGTTCGTGAAGTATAATGAAAGTCGGGAGACTTTTCTTTTTTTTTACACTTCACCTTGTTGCCCACGAACTGGCGAGGCAGCAGCCAGAAAGAGTCGAGGTTGAGGAAACGACGGGACAGGTCGACCAGCTGGAACTCTTCCATCTCTGGATTAACGAGAAGCTGAGTGGAGGAGAGAGGAGGAATGCCCGGCCTGGACGGGTAGGTGACATTAACTCCTGGAAGTAAGAATAACAGATTCACTCAGCCTTCATGCTCCAAAACGCTCGGACCACACACACACGTTTTAAAGGTAACTCAGTCGACACTAGCGCGACTGCTTTGTTATAGCTCTTTATCGGTTTAATGAGCGTCGATTGGCTTCAGTGCCTTTGAAGTCGTCCTCTTGGTTGAAACGCAGGCTGATGTGGTTGCGGTAGCGTCCGGTGCTCTTGCAGTTCTTGGAGATTCCCGCGCAGAAGCAGGAGACGCAGCGGCCCTCCACGCTGAAATGACCATCAGGACAGTCGCCTAAAGACAAAAGAGAGAAGACCATTTATATTCTTAATGTCGCGAGTAAAAACCGGCCGATAGCGAAGAGTGAATGTCGGTACCTGAATTTGGATTCGACGTGAGCGTGAGCACGCCGTCGGGGATGCCGAACACCAGGCCTTTGGCGTTGATGGCCTCACAGGTGTACGCGCCCTGGTCGGCCTCCTTCACGTCGCGAATGGTCAGGGTCCCGCGGCCATTCTCGCTGCTCATGGAGATCCTGGGCGCATAGAAACACAGCTCACATGATCACTTTTTACAGTCGTAATCTCAGCGGAGAGTGTATATGTCAGCTCGGCCATGACGGGAACCCTTCTGTTTTCTGACTCTGCAGAGATTTTGTAACAGAAAGTCCCACAAAGTGATTTTGACAGCATTTTATTTCCATAAAAATGTGTAATCTATGACATAATTTCCCAGCAAACCCACCTGCCACTGAGAGGAATGTGTCCCCAGTTGAGTCTCCAGGTGATGATGGGTGTCGGCACTCCGACAGCCTGACACGTGAAGGTCACCGTCGCCCCCCGCGCCGCCTGAATGGACTCGTCCGGCGGGCTCGTCACAGAGGGAGGGGCTGCGAAGTGTCAAGAAGCGGAAAAGCCGTTTTAACCACGTAATATAAATGCACATGTACAAAACGGCTGGAAATGTGAATTTGGCGATGAACTGAAGCTCATAAAGGCCTCAAAGTCAGAGGAAACATAACTCTCTCTCTCTGCTTCGGGAGGCCGGACAATTCCCTTTTCAGTTCTCGGGAACGACGGTTTCACAAAAAAAGCTCTGTGTCTCAGACGCCACATGTGTGAAAAGATTCTGGTTCACAGCAAATTAGTCACAGCGGACAAAGGAACTCAGAGGGCGACTATAGAGGAGAGTCACAGAAGCATATGGAGGGCGCAAAAAAAAGGGGAGACAGAAAAGAGTGTAGTGCGCACGAGAGAGAAAAACCGAAAGCTGCAGAGCTGCTGGTGTGAGACTTACTGCAGCCGTACTCGTCCGAGCGGTCGGGACAGTCGGGCTCGTCATCACACTGGTAACTCGCTGGGATGCAGGTGCGATCGCTCAGGCATTCAAACTGCTCAGGGGCACATCTGTCGCCAGGACCCTTGGTGGCTGCCGTCGTGAGAGAGAAAAAAACATTTACCACAACTTTTAGTCGTCCTTTGGCTAGAAAAGGAATAATACGTATTAACCTATTTACGTATTATAACATACTGACATACTATTTACGCATTTGCACTAAAACTATGTACTCAACTAGTTTAGTAACGTTAGGCAGCTACTGTTTATTATTGTGCACTATTTAATGTTCACTCAGCCTGTATTACATATGACATATTACCTCAATTAACCAATCTGTATATTCCATAATTATATATTACAGTTCCCCTTAACTTATTCTCTGTACATTTATACTACTATTGCACTTCTGGTTGGATGCTAAACTGCATTTCGTTGCTCCGTACTCGTACATGTGCAATGACAATAAAGTTGAATCTAATCTAATCTAATCCAACCTATTTTTTTAAAGGCAGACGTTTCAGAACTTTCAGGACAAGAAGTGGAGACTCACGGCAGTCCGTTTCATCCGAGTTATCCTCGCAGTCGTTGTCTCCGTCGCAACGCCACAGCTTGAGGGCGCAGCGGCCGTTTCTACACTTGAACTCGTTGGGTTCGCACGGAGACGGGGTTCCTGTGGAAAAGAAAGACGCTAATATTTTAGAGCGCGCAGCGTCGTCTTGGGAGCGTGCACGTGCGCGAGTCCCTGCGCGCTACACGCACCGCATCTGAACTCGTCGCTTCCGTCCGAGCAGTCCCTCTCTCCGTCGCAGACGTAGTCGCGGGTGATGCACTCTCCGCTCTGGCACGTGGCTTGATCCGCCCTGCAGGGTCCCGGTGGGCTCGGGGGCCGCGGGGGCTTCTTGACGGTGGTGACGGTGGTGGTGGGCGTGGTGGTGCCGGCGGCCGGCGTCGGGGAGACCGGACGGACCGGCCGTATTGTTTCTAAAACAAATCTCTTGATCAAACTTCAGCAAGAGTAGCCACCGAGCGCGCTTACAGCCGGCCGTGTTACAAACTTGCTTGCCGGTTCAAGCGGGGAAAAAAAAAAAAAGCCACTCACCACAATTGTTCTCATCACTCATGTCTCTGCAGTCCGGTCTGTTGTCACACAGGTATTCCATCAGGATGCACGTCCCATCACCACACCTGTGCTCATCTGACATGCAGGGTCTGATGCCGGTGGTTACTGTGAGAGATGCAGAGGCTACAGTACAGCCGACTACAACACTACTACACCAATGTCACGACGTCACAAGCGCAAATAGAACAAAGCCAGGGGGGGGAAACTAAAGCATCCTGTGCCGCTCAGCCATCAGATTACTACAGCGCGGGGAAAGCGAGTGGCATTGTCGTAAAGACTGTCAGTGGAGGGACGGGGGGGACTATACGGACTAGATTCGACTAGACTAGACACACGGATAGATGGATGGACTGACGGTCAGACAAGACACACAGACAGATTGATGGGAACCTCTTTTTTTCTGAGTCAAGACATTCAAGATAAAGTTGCCATGCCTGTGTACAGAGTTGGTGGAATTTGTGTGAATCAACAAGCTGGTTTTCCACTGAAACATTCCTAATCAAACTCATGCCATGCAAAGGTCTTTCTTTTTCACCGCGGACTTTAGGGACACTCAGGAGTCTACTTTATACTGGTGCTTCCATGCAAAAACATTCCTCAGACCACATGACCCCCCTGCTTGGACATGTCAAGGTAAAGGTCAAGAAAAGGATTCGCTCGACTGTTCTTTCTAATAACAAAAAAGGCACTACCAGTCATCCTACAGCTTCTACAGCACAGTCGGCTCAGTCACCATGCAGAGGGCATGGCACAGTACAAACCTGGCACGGCTATAGGCTCCACCGGAGGCAGAGGATGAACTAGAAACCAGAGGGAAATGTTAAGGGCACTGCCTACCGCTCTGGTTGGACCTCAATCGGCTGTAAACGTACAGCAAACTCTTGCGTAACAGAGTCACTTCGCGTCCGTGTTAAGCGGCATCCCTCTCTTTTTGTTGAGGTCTTACCTTCCCCGAGCCGCCTGAACTGAAAGCCCTGGACCGATGTGACGTAGGAGGCGATGGATCCCTCCTTCACGACGTTGTACAGCACGCTGCGTATCTGCTCGTCGTTGGTGTTATAGTCTGAACCCACGTCCATCTCCACAAACACGTCCACGCCGTCCTCTCTGATCATCTTCCTGCAAAGAGCAAGAAAGGCCTTGAGGGGGGAGAGAGAGGCTTGCACAGCGGATGGTCGAACGAGAAGGCTCTTTAAAAGAAAAGTTTCCTTTTAGCGTCCCTTTAGAGGAATTATTCAAGTTGAATTACCGACTACAGACCTACCACTGTTTGCCTTGTGCCGCTCGGAAAAAGGGAAAAGAAAAATATCACCTGGCCGGAGAGAGACACCCAGGCAGCACGGCGGCAGCAGCAGCACAGCTGCAGGGTGTACACTTTGCATGTCACAAGGCATGATTTAAAAGATTGGTGTTCTTACTTAATGAGGACCACGCTGACTGTCTGGACACCTGGAATCCTGTTGTAGTCGGACTCCAGCTGCGAAAGGAAAAACCAGACTCGGTTAAGTGGGAACGTGCAAGCCTGGGCCTTATTTTCAGACATAAAATCCTTAAAATCAGCCATGTCATAAACAACATGCCCGGACCTTATGAGGCAGCTCCGGTGGCATACTGTACACGGCTATGCTATTCAGTTGAGTTCATCTGGGTGAGAATAGGACGTACCGTGTCCACCACTGCCTCCGAGATCTCGTTAAAGGCCGAAGAGAAGATGTCCTCGAGCTCGGGGCCGTAAACCAGCGAGTCGGTGAAGTTGACGAGGGCTCTGTAATAAACTAGAAACACAGAGATGCACGTCAGCTACACCACACAACAGCACACGACCAGCGCAGGCTCAGCGTCCATGTCCATCTGTTGCATAGTTCAGATTGCATTAGCCAGATCCAAGATTAAGTGGTTAAGTTCATCAAAGACAATGTGAAACGGGACACCGCGTGGGAATTATTTTCCTTAGGAAAGGCTTTGGTTAAACGTTTCAGAAAGCCAAAACTGAAGAGCGTGACTGTGACTTAAATGATAGCCACATACGAATTATAGCATCCATTTGCATATCTCAGTTGTGGTCAGGTCTGCCATTAAGTCGACAACTGCAGCGCTGCACCACACATCGGCACACGCTGACACAGACACACACTGCTTTCAAATACTTGTCTTCTTCTCTTGTCTTTTTGACACATATAAACTCCGAAAAAAGTTGCAGACCGGTGCTGATAAAGTCCCCGAAGTGAATATGCTGTCTGAAATATAATCAATGCAAACATTCACACACACAGTATGTGCGTACCATCCGAATAGCATGCAACGAGTCTGCACCAGATCTCCTGATTGAACACAGATGATGTCAGAGAGTTGGAAGGTATTTGGGAGTTTGAATGAGTGTCACGACTGTACCAGCAGCTGCACACGAAGAAGACACAACTCCTCTGTGAAGGATTGTCGAAGGAGGCCTCAACATGTATTTCAAGTAATTTATTGTTACAGTTGTTCTACCAACACTTTTTTATCACACTTCTGCGCCAGTTTCCATACCACATTTCAAAAGCTTGACATTTTAAAGTGTCAACTCTTTCCAAAGTTGTGTTGACATTTAATTGAGCGTTATTATTTTGATACCCCAAAAGAATTCATTCAATCAATAATGAATCATTCCCCTTTAAGGAAAATCTTGTCGAGCTGTATTATGAGCAACAACAAAGTGGGCTGTGTTATTATAATTCCAATGTCATGGGCTTAGCCCAAGAAACCTAAAATAGCCGAGGCCCACAGGGTGCCCGGCTTCCACTTGCCTGCCAACACTTTGTTAGGACGGGGCAGCCGGCCTCTGAATTCAGGCTGGCAGTGAGGTTTTAGGCAGGAAGTCAATATTTGAACTTTTTCTTGCAGTCAGACGCGACTTGCCATGCCAAAAAAACAGAGAGTCGTGTTCGAAGTAGGCCTCTCCTGAGCCTCTAGTACACAAATGCATGCCCGACTAGCAATAAATACACACACACAAGCGCACACAGCATGCAGAGAAAATACCAAGACTTTCTTTCTTTCTCCTTTGGTTCATCACTTGACATGAGGACACGTGACATCAGACGTTTATTACGCTTACCAGGAGCGAATGAATTAGAAGTCAAAGAGTTTGTGTCTTACATTCAGGCCGTGTGTTATCGGCAATAAAGGCCTGTGAAGAATCCTTTTGCGCCGCTGTTAGCTTTGGTTAGTTCTCTTTCCTGACACACAGCATTGGGACTACAAGACAACTTATTCCTGGTGAGGAAAAGCCTAATTTATGACTGAGTAAAGGGAGCAATGCCCAAGAAAACACACAGCGAGGTGAACGTGTAACAACAGAACGGCCGGCTCTGTACTCCGCCTGGCAGGGTGCCCGAGTGCTTGCTTTGCAGCCTGTTACTGTCAGACTAATAGGATTAATTGTTCGGCCTGAATGTGGACCCAGAAGACAGGAAACATCAAAGTTAGTCATCAAAGCGTCTCATTTGACCCGCATATAATCTAATCCCTCGAGTGGGTATTCGCCGCGAGGTCAACAGCGGCTCGTAGCCCCGTCTCTCTCTCTCTCTCTCTCTCTCTCTGAGACTGGGCGAGCGCGGAGCCGCCGCCACCCGAGATCCTTTGATGAGCGTGCCCGGGTTGTGCCCCCGCCGCTAACGAGTGGCTCTTCTACTCTGGGACCCCGTCATTCTCTTGTGCATCACTCGCAGAAATCCCCTCGTCAAGCACCACCACCACCACCACCATCAAGAGTGATGAAACTGTCAGAGTGCAGACATGACGGGTGGGATGGGAGAAAAAATAGCATTCCATGCTCTTAATTTACAAACTTATTTAGCTATTAAAGCTGTTCAGTAGAACTGTGGGGGCTTTGTGCGACGGGCCCCCTCTGAACACATAGAGGCCTTTGCAGAAGACAAAGACTTGATTGAGCAGGGAGCACGGCCGCTCTGGACTTGACCTTTAACCCCCCCTCCCCGAAGGCTGCGCCCACGGCATCGACCCGGCACCACCCGAGCGCCATTTCGAGAGAATCTATAAGGAATAAAAAAAGGCCTCAACCGCATCGCCTCATCTTTTCAAATTACAACAAATGATAATACGTGTTATCACCGTCCATGGCGGTTTGTATAATCTCCATTATAACTCTACTTTAGTGTAATACATCCATGTGGCAGCTGCCTCGGTCTCAGTTTAACTGTTGACAAGAAGCCCTGCTACTTAACCCACTCTGTCTCCACTCATTGCCCTCTTGGGAGCTCTTGGGAATAACTTCTGGAATCACTATTAAACTTGCCCCGTTGTGCTCTCCCACGGCTTGTAAAAAAAAAAAAACACTGTTGTGTACAACAAAGCACGTTTTCATGCGCTGTTGTAGTGATTCTCAGGGACAGCTGCTTCGCATCATCGGGACGAGCCATCTGCACACGAGGTTGAAATTTCCAAAAAAGCACGTTTCCAATTAAATTGTTGGAACACATTTCAGCAAGTGTTGGCAGTCCACAGAGATGCACGGTTATGTATTACAAGCATATCTTCAAGAAGAAGAAAAAATGTTCTCGCCTGGAAACGCAAGTGTTGTCACTCGAGGTTGATGAACTCTTATTCCTCAGTGGAACAACTCTATCATTTTCCACTGGCATCAGAGACACTTTGGAAAAAACAGACTCACTGGACTGAAGCGCTGCATGCCCGAGCTGAGTCTTCCTTGGAATGTTATCCGAGAGTGTGTTTAGAAATGGGAGCGCATAACTGAGCGTAGCAGGTGAAAGACAAGAGAAGGGAGGAACCAAAGCATTAAAAAAAAAGAAAGAAAGAAGTGCTTGAGGACGTACTGTAGTCTGGTTCTACTGGGCTCTGTGTGTTCTCCAACTGGCGTGCCATAGCCTGCCGGTTGGAGTCTTTGAGGGGCGAGACACAGAGGGTCAAGAGCCAAAAGGTCAAGGATCAAACAAGAAAAGTGACAGAAAGACCAAGGAGAGGGATCAAGTAAGCCAGGCGGGTGAAGAGAGGTTCAAATCAGGATGATTGGAAGCAAAGGAGAAGAAAGTGACATTCAGAAAGTGAATCGCTTGAAGGGAAAAGTCACTGAGATTGCAAATAGTTGAGCCGAGACACTGATCTGCATGTGAAATACACAAAATAAAAAGACATCAGCAGGAGGGGAGTATAAAGTTGTCATCATAATTCTATGAGAAGCTTGTGATGTCAGTCGCTATTTCTCGCTATAAACCGTTCCCGCTAATCATTACCATCCACATGTTGCGGCTCATGGTGTTCAGGGGGGGGGGAAGGATAATGGATCCTGTGGTTTTCTGTCGACTAATGACTTCGACCACTGTCTGTCTGGAAACCCACGTCTGCTCGCACCATCGGAAGAGATCAGAGGGCATCTCTTTCGCAAAAAAAAAAAGAAAAGACTCCTCTTCGGTTCCAACAGGACAGAGAGGATTTCCTGCAAACCAAACACCCGCTTCCATGCGCCGATCTTTAACCGTCTGCGGTCCGCTTCACACACACACACACACACAAACACACACACACACACCCGTGGGCTTTGCAGAGATGTAGGGAGGAGCTGCTTCCTGTTTTCCCTCCTAAATGGAAAGAACTGAGCACCACTATGACTGTTTTTTTTTAATACCAAAAGTTAAGCCCTCTGCACTGGCAGGGGCAACAATGACCATGTTCTGTTTGCTGGTGACTCATTCATTCTTCCACTGCTTCGGATGCTATTACACCGTGGGACATGAGCTGAAATGTCAGCTGAGGAGGCCTCTCAGACGCTCTGAAACAAAGATTGGTTTTAAGAGAGAGGGAAGCCTCGTGCAAAGTCTTCGGAGTCTGTTATTTTGTGGATAAATACAACGTTTTAGCCTTTATACTCGCGCTGCGCTGACGAGACAGATATTCACCGAGTCTGTATGAGTCAACTCCTTAAACCTCGACAGACAGCGGTAAACAACAGCTCCTTCATAATCAAGTGGGTGTGCTGGATCCAGCTGTTTTACAGCTGTACACATACAGAGAAAAAGAAAAACCGCACATCGCTCCTGATGCATCACCAGCTGTGGTCGTGTCTTTCAGAGGAGAGAAGATGGAGAAAAAGTTGTTGTAAACTTTTTGCTTTTTTTTCTTGATTTCCTTGCAACTGCGGCTGCTGCTGCTGCTGCTGCGGCCCGGTGCTACACACAGGTCATCAGAACGCTGGCAGCCAGCGAGGCGAAAAACAATTTAAAGTCCGCAAGGTCCAATAAGAGGACGGTTGAAAGAAAACTTGCCCAAATCCCAAACATTCTCAGGTCTCCCCCCAACCCCCCAAAAAATAGAGATCCTGACTATCGAAGCTAATGAAATATCTGCTACATCAAAGGCTGCAGATATGTTGTGATCCTTGTCAGAGTCCGAATGAGAGAGCCGGGCAGGAGGAGGGTAACATCTCCATTATTGCTCTCCACTCTTTTATGATGACCACACAGGAACCCTGCAAAAATAACCCTTGAGTAATATCTTGAGTAAGCACTGGATGTCTCATCACGCGGGGAGAAAAAAACGAGTTAACAGTATTACAAATCCCAGGAGAAGTTTTTATTTGGATATTCTCTGGAGTCTAGTGTACAACCAGGAAGCCGCTGATCAACTGCAGAGCTTTATTCAAGCAAACTCTCAGATCTGGGAAAGCGACAGGACAACGAGAAACCCCTGCCAATAGCCACAAGTTCCAATTACGCATTTGTTTTGTGACACAACAAACCATTTTCTTTTCTCCAATATGAAGTTTTCTCTTCGGCTGCGGCGTACATCATCGTGAAGGTCAAGCAAAATAAACTGATGTATCGGCCACGCCAGCCCGTCCTTGAGAGGAAAGAGAAGTCCTTCAAACAGCTGCACGCTCTCTCTCTTTCAATGTAACCCTGGACATCTCTTTCCTAAAGAGGAGCAGCGCTGGCGAGTTTTCTCCAAGGCAACGCGTTTGTTATTGGCAACAACAGAGTGAGGCGTCACGTGGCGAAGGTGCAGCAATAAGGCTCAAGTCCAATCAGCGGCGGCCTCCGCATTAAACACAGTCACGCTCACAATTAACTGTTTGTGAATGGCTTTTATCAGCGGCGGACAACTCTGATAAAAGTGAAAGCAAACACGTCCTTCACCGACACGGCCCTCGTGTTTCTGTCTGCTTCGTAAACAGAAGGGAGCGAGCCGTCCGATCGTAATGTGGAACAAGTTTCTACCGCGCTCTCGGGTCAGTTTGTGACCACCTTGAGGGCCCCCCGCTGTGCAACAACAAAGCCCCTCACCGAAATAGCTGCAGCTGCCAGCACTCGCCCCCTCCCTCCCTCCCATCCTCCCATCCTCCACCCTTTCCCCCTTGTGTAACTGCCCAGGAGTCTTCCCCACACAAACACACGGCGAGGCAGTGCCAACGAGACACGCACAGCTCACAAAACTGCCCATGTGGGTGGCCGCAGCAGCCGCAGCAGCCGCAGCAGCCGCAGCAGCCGCAGCAGCCGCAGCAGCAGCCGTCGCGGTCGCCATCGGCGCAGCCGCAGCCGGTCCACCGCTCGGGGGCAAAGGGACAGACAGGAGACATTACCCTGATGTATTGTCCACTTATGCCGCCACATCTGTTCTCCTCTAGAGATAACACAAGAATTTGATGCAGTATGGGTTTTTTTTTTGGTAATTAAATAAATAAAAGGTTTACGACATGACCGCACGGTAAAAGCCTACTTTGTCTACTTTTCTGTGAGAATAAAATACATGACAAGTGAGTATTTTCTCATTAAATTAAGGTCAAGTGCAAAACGAACACGTAGATACAGGCTTCACCTTTATATAGCAAACAAACAAAGCGGACAGCAAATGTATTATGTAAATGTATTTACAGTACAGGAGGCCGACGTTAAAGCCCACAATCATCATATAGATTGTATTTTTACAACAAGTGTCTTTTAGTAAATGATGTAGAACCAGCTGAGGTAACACAATGACATGTTAAAAATCCCTCTTAACGTACAGACTATACATAGTACCTGCATCCATTTATGTATTTCCATTTATTTACTCTATTTGTATTGTTTTCAAAGATATTTTCTTTCTTATTTTATTGCTTTAAACATAGATTTATACATGTTTTTGAAAGTCCTGTCTGTTCTTTACCTTTATCTGTCTCGCTTTGTTGTTCTCGTCTCCAGCTGTTATTTATTTTTCTGTGGAAGTACATACGGAGACGCGAAGAAACAGACAACCTGAAGCTACACCTTTAATCTCAAATCACAGAGCACTAAAATACAGTCAATATTCTTCGCTCTCCTTCGTGTGATCACAATCATTTATTTTAACTTGTGTTCTGACCAAATATGCAATGTCACATTTTTTCTGTAATAAGAAAAGTCTCAGACTAATATTGACGTGTTGAAGACTGCCGGGGGTGTTGCGTCACATTGTCACCTGGAGCAATAGCTCTATATTTAACAGCTTTTTGAACTGTCACTTTGATAAGTGGCACTCTCTTTGAGAAAAAACTATTCAGTGGATATGAATTCTCATGCTTTTTCATTCAAAATTAGCACAGGGGGAAGAATGTAACCCCAGCAGACCTTCACCAAAACCACCATTCCCATCACAAAGTAGCATTTGTTGCTTTGGTTTCTCCACAAAAGTGGTCAATATCCTTGGTGCAATGGGAGTGTCTGTAATGGAGCCTGTGAAACAAGGAAATGCTCTCACAGATGAGACAAGTTGTATTTTGTCTCCCAAAGAAATCTCTTTGGGGATCTAAGTGTGGAGGTCAAAACCAGAGGTTGGGGAGGAAATGGGACGCAACCTTTGTATCTCTGGAGAAGATTCCAGACGATGATTAGCTCCGATGAAGAACACGATAAAGAGGTTAAAAAAACAACCTCATCTAAACAACAGTTTAGGCTCCAGGTGTGTGTGTTTTTTTCATCTTCAATTCACGTGGCTGAGACAGAAGGGAAATGGGAATTCATTCATTAGCCATTGGCGAATAGTGGCACAACAGGAAATAAGCCGTAATGTCGGGGCAACTGTGGTAAATATGTCTCCTACTTCAATGTAGTGGAGGGGGAAGGAAGGCGGAGGCGTGCGTGAACAGTCTGGATGGCCGACAGGACAGAGACAATCAGAAAAAGTATTCAGACGCATGCACAGGAAACCAAATTTCCTTCCCATTGCTGTTGTGCTCAAAACTATATCTGGAAATCCCCTCATCACGGTGCCGCGATCTCGCTGAGCAGAATGCAAATATCTCGCCCCCTTTTGACATGATATAATATATTAAATAAGGTACTGCGTGATCTCAGCTTTCCATTTAATTGCCGCATTAAAGCGACGCTGACCTTTATGTGGTTACACAAGCCGGGAAGTTTATGAAAACAGATGCAATAAACCAAAGTAATGGGGAATGTTTGTAGGCGAGCACATTAAATATGGGGAATTTACCCCCCATCTTATGCTGCCACCAAAGCACAAACAGGCGTCTGTATTCGGTGACTTTCATATTCTTTTTGTACATTTGTATAGTCCAAACTGTCCTGAGGGTTAAGGGACTCACCAGGAGACACGCTTCAAAAACAACCTCAACTTTGATGCAGGAGGTTGAAATAAAGCTTTCAACTTCAACGTTCTTCTACTGAAATGATCTGTGAAGCAACTTAACTTTATCAATCAATTTCTCTCAATATTAGCAACATATTTTCTTCATCATAGCTGCTGAAAAACGGTCTTAAGCTTCGATTACTGGCCTAAACTGACACAATCTCATGCTTTTAACACAATACAAATGGATGTAAAGTGTGTTAAAACCTCCTCCGGCTTCTTAAATCTTTTGGAAACCGTGCGTGAAAATCCTCCCGCTCCCATTTTAAGTCCCAGCATGCCTCATTCAGACAATCTTTTGGTATAAAATCTGTAATCTTTCCATTTTTGAACCGAACGACACAGTTTTTTTGACTGAAACTCCTTCCTAACAGGCCAAGTCTTTGTTTTATTGTGATTTTTGTTGCAGATTCAGATTCTTTAGGTCCTAATCTTTCTAAAAAAATGTCTTATTGACCGCTCCAGGAGGCATTTTTTGGTGAATCTGGCTCATATCATGCTCATAGTTGGGATCAAAATATATTTTAAAATACAGACAATAAACACAAGTATTGGAATTAATGTGGGGTTCCCACGACTACTAAAATACAGGGGAAAGGATCCAAAATGTTTTCCAAAGTTTTCAACAGGTTAACCGTCCAAATTCAGCGCGGTCCCACAGCGATGCTATTTCTGTGAACGACGCACGTGATGCTATGCGCCTCAGCTATGATGTCAGCTTGCAATGCAGCCACCAAAACAGTTATTCAGCCATGATGTCATCACCTCACGAGAGGCAGCAGCTATTAACCAGGCCTCTGTTTTAAATATGGAATATGATCTGACCTGTCGGGGTTGATAGGGGAATTTCTTGCAGAGGGGGAAATGATAGTATAATAAATATACAGTAAATGTTGAGACTTTACAATATTGCTAAAAAAAATAATTAGCTTGTAAACCTATAGACGAGGTAGATGCACCAATTGGGAGTATGAATTTGTTAAATATGTTGCACAGGTGGGTAAAATCCAGCAATTGGTATCCAAATAAACTATTACCAGCTGATACTGTGAGTATCAGTAGAATCAGTAGTTCCAGGTTGACACTTGTACTTTGGGTTTCTACTCGAACATCTTTACGTTCTTTAACAAAAACATAACATTTTTCTCATATAATCTGTCCGAATATACCTGTATTAATACCTATACTCTGTCTGAACCACCTCATTTTAAGCCCCCCCCCCCTCCCGAAGAAGCATAGAGTGCTCTGATTGGTCAGCGAGGCCGCAACAGCAGGTCATGGAAAGATAAATATGCATTAAGAAAAAAATAAAAAATTCCCTGTTCCTGTGCGATGTGATATAGTGGGGTACCTGCATATAAATATAAAAGTTTGCAGGGCTAGAAAAAAAAAGCAAAGAAGTTTGAGTGTGAGGCAAACAGAGGTGCTCTGCTGCAACTTTTATTGTTCGCGGTGCTTTCATGTATCTTACTGAGCTGTCACCTCTGCCGCCGGTTAAAAAGATGAAAGAGGAGAGGGGATGTTTTTTTCGTCTCCAACACAAAGCTGAACGCGTGTGTTATGACCAGACTCTGGCAAGCTGGCAGGGACGGGGGGGGAGAGTGTAGCAGGATGTGAAGGCAGCATCATTCAGGCACCGACAGACATCATGTGCTCACACACACACACTCACACACACACACACACATACATAGACACACTGCATGCAGTCACAGATAGGGAAGCTTGAGAGGAGCCGAGTGATCTACCGCTACAAGAGAGATTGTTGGATTCACTAGATTTATTTGCTGGTCCCTTACTTGTGGTCTCAGAGACGGTCTCAGTCCACGGTGTGCTTCCACCATCCTCTCCACTGGGCAGATCTTTGAAGACAGAAACTCAGGTTTTACAGGGGAAATAAGTCAATGTGCAACATTTCATTTGCTCGAAAATTCCTCTTGAGGAGTGTAAATCCTGCACTTCAGTGTTCATATTTTTATGATTTAAATTCAGCATCTTTCTATGTCGGTTAAGTGCTATCGATCTATCTATCTATCTATCTATCTATCTATCTATCTATCTATCTATCGCTCTATCTATCTATCTATCTATCTATCTATCTATCTATCGCTCTATCTATCTATCTATCTATCTATCCATCTATCTATCATATGTAGTATTAATTAATCAACATTTATTACATATCTCTGAGCTACATTCCCTTGTTCTTTTCAGCTCTAGGACAGGTTAACAATATAAATAATGCAGAACATCTCCCATGAGTTGAGGGCAGCTCTGGCGGCTGTTTGCACCTCCTGAAGCTTCATCAGCAGCAAAGTCCTCGTCGTCGTCCAGCAGGCCGTGAGACGTCTGGACGTCCTTCTCCACCTCCAAGTCTTCTGGCAGAGGGACCTCTCCCCACACCTTGGAGGCCCGGGTCACCTGCAGGGAAACACACACACAGATTTATAGAGGTTGAAGTCCCCGCAGAGAAAGGTTACACCCAGTGCTATACACGGACCCTGCAAGGGTGGAGGGAAAACAAAAGCCGAGACGGGAAACGGTGCATTGTGAAGTGTTTACTTTTACCATTTATTATCTCCCAGAGGCCTTCTCAAGAGTTCCTATGCAAATAACACCGGAAGGAACAAAGCTCATTTAAGGATTGAAGTGTTCTTGCTGCACAAAGACTTTATCAATATGCTGTTGTATTGTATTTCTAGTATGAATGGTGGAAGCTGGTTGTTCACAGTTGACCCCACATATGAATAAACACACACGTGCGAGGAAACAATCGCACGTGAACACGCACACACAAAAACTGTGAACGCCATAGAAAACAGTTGAGGTTGAGATCCGAATGACTGGATGACATAAATCTGTTGAGGTATGCCTTAAACTCCCCCTGGTTTAAACACACACACACACACACACACACACACACACACACACACACACACACACACACACACACACACACACAACCAGCTCCTTGCTCTGGAATTAGGAAGGAGTGTGTGAGGTCACCTCCAGGAGCAGTAAAACACACAATGCAACACCTCAGGGGACAAATCCTTCAAAAATCTGTGATCATCATGTCCTGAAGCAAATCCCAATATGGATTATTTGATTAGTTTCTGGTGTAATTTAGACATTTTAAACTGTTTTATTTGGACACTTTTTGATATGTGTGGCTTCTTTTGTGAAATAAAGCAGAGTCCCCAGTACAACCATGTAAAGCTGTACTTCATCACAGCGCTACGGTTACTAAATAATTTCAGTTGTATGCTGAAAACAAGCAGAAACGTGTTGTTTTAGTAACAAAGTACTATTTCCAAAAGGTATTTTAGTATATATTTCTCTCACGAAAAGACAACCGTTGAGTCACATTAATATAAAAAAGGCCGCTGCCTCCTCTTGCAGTCGACCTGACGGGCGCAGACTCATAATGAGGAGACACAAAGCTCGGACAGACACTCTCATATCTGATCATCTTGATAATGTTCTCTGTGCCCGCTTAAGTGGAGCGGCACTGTGTGGGTTTATTATCTCCGCTCTCACCATCTCGGCCCTCCAGTCTGCTGCCCGGACTCCGGCTATAAGTTTGGATGCGACCTTGGCAGGATGCCACCCTCGGCATTTCCAGTTGGCACGCCCCGCCAGTTTGCATTTCCACCTGACTCTGTCATGGTGGTTTTCCACATTGAAATGGCTCCAGCTTATAAATAACTAGATGTATACCCCCACCCCAAATCCTCTCTCCCCTGACTGAACACCCTTATGACAACAATCCCGGGTCCATTTTCAAAAGAAAACCGCTGACTAGCCAAATTCTTTTCAGTGGTGCCGCCCGGCCAACCATCAGTGTGATCATCTCCTGCTTCCCGCTCCCTTGGGACGGGGGTTATCATCGGGACGCCATCTCGGCAAAAAAGCACTTCCAAGCGTTGGGCCGTTGCTGAGCGAGTCTCTCCGTTTGCACCTGATCTTAAAGCTGACAGAATCTGGCCTCATCTTCGCGATATGAATTTGCTTTCTCGCTGCGCTTTCTGCATTCCAGTTCAAAAAATAAAAAGCTGGGAGTCTGGGAGTTAAGACGGATTCCAGATAAAGGTCTCGACCGACTCTGTAGTTCTTTGAACTCCATCCCACCCAGAGGACACAGGCCTCAGAGAACCCGCCTGTTCTAGTAGATTGTTGCATTTCCTGCGGGGACGTATATGGCAACCAGGTAGCTGCTCTGACTACACACACACACACACACACATATCATACACACATGCGACGCGCAGACGAGCACACACATTCCATCCAAAAGGAATTCCACTGTTTACTCATGACCCACAATGCACAATGTTTGCTTTGCGGGATGAAGGAGTTGTGTAGCTCTGGAAAAAAAAGGGAACAATGGAGCCGTGAATAATGACAGGTGAGGCGATACAGGAGCCGAGGGCGGGCCTTAAGTTCCACCCGCGGTTAGCGCGACCGAGGGGAAAAACATTTGCATTTCCGATCTGTGAAGAATTGATAATCATAAAGAAAAAACCAAACAGATGAATGTAAAATGAAAGCCGAGATCCTTTCTTCCATCAGCTGCTGCTCAATCTTGCAGCTGGAGACCTTCTGTCATCTCCACCTCCAAACAAACGCTGGCTCCTCGACGCGCACATTTTGTACCGCGACTCCGTTTATTCAATTTCACAGTCGCTGGTCGTTTAACAGCCAAAACCAATTTGCACGCTTCTTTTGTTTCCTGAAATGGAAACAAAACTGGGAACTGATAACAGACATCCAAAGAGTCACAATTCTCCACGGAGCGAATGTCTCATAAAGGATGCCAAAGGATAGCGGTGTCCATTGTCCATTTTTTCCCTCTGATCTGCCCTGGTGGGATAAAACTAAGTGAAATGTTTTATGGTGAGACCTTCAGTATCACAACATCCATACTGGGATAATGGTGTAGTGGCGAATTCACTTTAATTTACTTTCCCATGTTAAGCACAGCTGCTTTGCGTTAACACTCCCTAACTGGTGCTTACTCGCAACCCACTGTGTTGAGTTATCGTTGAGATAACATGCACAAAGCTATAGCAGGTCATGTGAGCCTTACTGAAGGAAAACAAAGCTTATGGCATTGAGGAAAACACTATTTTAGGCAAAACTTGTGAGTAGAAGTTATTCACTGTTGGTTTTGGTCTTTTGTTTTTTCCCAAATATTCTAAATATTACCAATTGTATAAGCCCCTCCCATCAGGAACTTTACATTCAGCTCTGGAATAGCGTTCACAACTTCTTCAGACAATCAAAACTCTAACACAATAAATTAGCATTCTTGCTATTCCACGCCCACCTTTTCTCAAATATTAGAGAATGTCGACACATGTCATGCCATGTCACATTTTAAATAGTTCCTGTAATGCTCCAACAAATAAGGCTTTTCATAATTGGCCTTTAGATAGACAGACAGACAGACAGACAGACAGACAGATAGATAGATATGTACTTTATTAATCCCCAAGGGGAAATTAGTTGTCATAGTATCAGCGCCACACACTTTACAGACACCAAATGGAATAAACTAAACACACAAAATAAAATAAAATGTGCAAAATATGTATGTAATATAGATGTGAATGTGTATAGTGAAATTTAGTCCACAGAGGATCTGGTGATTTGTTGTACAGTCTAATTCCAATGTTTTTTACTACATCACCATGTAAATCATACAGTAACATTGACAACACAAAACAGTGACTTGATATCTCTGTTGTGGGTAAGTTACTTAAAGTGAGGTCAAACACTCCAGTACAATTATTGACTCACAGTAGTACGACTTTATACTTGTATCCTATCAGCTACTTGCATAAAATGGTCATAATTACCACATGAATGTGTGACTTATGGTCAAAAACGTGTCTTGTGTGGTCACCGTGACCTTTGTACCTAAGATACCGCGTTGAAAGAATAACATACGTACAGACCAGGCGGACGGACGACCTAAAAAAATAACGGCCTCCAGCCTCGAATGCTGCCGGAACGAGGGCATAAAAGTGTGCAGAAGCATTTATTGAGACAAATATTTACAGAAAAACATGAAAACCACTGGAATGGCCCCTCAAATGTACAAATACATAAATGAAAGTGTCCACAAACGCACGCACACACTGGCATACGGCAGTGCATGGCAAACACACACACACACACCCACGCTCTCATGCACACACCATTATAAAAAAAAACAACCCTGCATTCCCCATCCTGGTTACATCTCGGTGACAGCCAAAGCCTGTCGGGAGGAGGGAGAGGCAGTGTGAGAAGAATTTTTCATGGGACTCGATTCGCCCCCTCGGCTAACAACCCCACCGCTGCAGCTGCGGGACTGTCTGTGAGAAAACATCTCAACAGGCGTAGCCGATGTGTTGCAGGGAACACGAAGAGCCGCTGATACTCGACGAGAGTCCCGCGGAGACGTGACGCTCCCTCGTGAAAAAAAAAAATGCAAGGTTTGTTTTCTGATAGAAGCAGCAAAAGGTTGAGCGGTTTAAAGCATCGCTCATCGCTACATCAATCGATTCAAACACCAAGTTGTGACCTTTCAAGCAAGGAAAGCTTCACGAGATGAATTCCCAACCTCTCTGACCCTCCATCCCTCCCGAGCCGGAGCCACTCTCGCCGCTCTCGTTCACCCTCTCCCTCTTGAACGACTAACAATATCTGCTTAGACTTGAAGTTCGCGGCGTGTGCTAAACGGGAATGGAATTTCCACGTCAGAGAGCATTAAGTGGATGAAAGCTTGACACACGCTCTCTTCTCTTTAAGGTAGAGAAGGCTGAGAAAAAAAAGGAAGGAGCTCGCCAAGCACCGCCAGGCACCAACGAGGACTGAGCTGCAGAACCCCAGCGCTCCCTTCGCTCGACCCTTGGAGTAGCTGCAGGAGTATTAGCATTAAATCAGGCCCGTTACAGCACCTCGATAGCGATAAACATAATTCCGTGTGCATGTTGTTTGCAGTGTCCTTGGCCTCGTGTTTTTTTTTTTTAAAAGAGCAACGGAAGATAAGGAGGCAAAGCCCCGGAGAAATGTTTCTTTTTCCAGACGCTTGCAGGAACAGGACACACACAGATGTCTCAAGGTTTGAAACACAACAGGGATGCTTTGTCTATGTTTGTGTATGTTTGTGTAAGAGAGAAAGAGCTCCTCTGTGTTTTAACCCTTTCTTGGAGTGCTGGTGAATTGACAAACTGCCACCCGCTGACACTAAACCTCCGCCTGGGCCTCTCCTGCATAAAGAGCCCGATGAGTGAGGTCCTTCTGCTCTCGGCAGCTCTTTGACATTTCGGCAGGGTTTTAAATCCGAGGTGATTGGAAGACGGAGGAAGCGGAAAGGAGGCTCTTCATTCAACGGACAAACACTCTTTGACAAGGTGCAAGGGATTGTCTTCCCAAGAGTGTTCCTTGACTAATACTGAAGGAGCAACAAACACGTCAGAGTTTCTCAGAAATAAAAGGTGTTTGTAGGGAGGAATGAAGGGGCCAGGGAGCAAGAAGTGAAGGAGAAGTCTGCATTTTTAAAGACATGCTTTGAGTGCCTGTCCAGCCTTCCCCCAGGTCATTCATCCTCTCTCCCACACAACGGCCAATGCCGCACATTTTACAATAAGCTCGGTCTCCCACTGGAAATAGACCGGAGGACCTGCTCTTTCTGGACTCGCACAAGGCCTCTTTCAGATAAATCCTATTATTGTGAGGCGACGCAGAGGAGCAATTTGACGGTTCCACAGTTCAGTCGGAGATTCAGATATATTAAGCTCTTATTAGGGTCGATAAAGCAATATGTTGCTTGCCGATATTGTATCGATACGCGGGAGCCGAGTATCGACCTTTTATTAAATCAATTCTAAACGTTTTGGTCCTACAATAACACAATCAATGTATTTTTTGTTGACTTTTCCTTTGGGGACAATTTGCGGTCGCAATATATATATCGCAACACTCAACGTATCGCTGTGTCGTGATAAATAACATCGTATCGGGATTAAAGTATCGTGATGATATCGTATCGTGGGACCTCTGGTGATTCCCACACCTAACTCTTATTGGCTAATATTGCCTCCAACAGAGATAAGGGGCAAGCTGCAGACGACTGTCAAGCTCACTCCTTTCTAACGAGTTAAAACCACGGGGATACATGTCACTTATATCACATGTGAAAGGCCCATTCCACCTTGATGTGATCACACAAATTCAGCAAAAAAAGCTATAAGATAGTCTGTTGTGTCTGCCCCTCTCTGAGGGACAACAATCCTCTGCGGTAAAAGCAAGCAGTGCCTCCAGCATGTCAGCATCTGCTACACAACCTCACACACTCCTCGCCCCTCTCAACCAACTGTTTAGGGAGGCATGTCAAAATAAGCATCCTAGCCTGTGCAGACTTGTGGATAAAGTGCAGTTACACGGGGCGAGAAAGGATGTCTGCAGAGCATCAATTGAATTAAAAGAAGAAGAAAAAAATTCGTCTTCAGCTTTTTTCTTTTTTCGCTCCGCTGCTGAGATCTAAGGAGCGAGAGGATGAACCGATAGACCTCGACCACGTGTACGCATGTGCGCCGCTGTAATTGCTTCAAAAAACCAATGTGAGTCAATACCACGCCTAATAATAACAAGTCTGAGCTTTTACTTTTGCATACTTGTCGTATCAAATGTTGAATAAGTCCCATACAATTATATTTCCAACAAGTTGAAGCCGTCACAGAAAAGCATTTGCAAGTCAATTGAACACATTTTCGGTGACTGACACTGATGAATGAATTTTCATAACTTTTTGTCAGATATCCCGCATGAATAAAACAAAAGGCCGGGACGAGTCGTTTAATCTGCGCTTCACTCTGTGCGTGTCGTCTTCTGCCCTTGTCTCAGTCAAACTGGGGGATGAGTCACCGTGACGTACATGAGGCCAAAAGGTCGCCGCCTGGCGACACGACGACCAGACAGAGAGCAAGAGGTTGCGGGCGGCCGGTGAAACCAGACACCCGAGCCCAACACTAACGGAAACACTATCTCTGATGGGCTTTTTTCAGCCCCGGTGATACCAGAATCACAAGACTTGGGATATTTTTAAACAGCTGTAGAGCCAAAACCTCAGGAGGTTTGAAAGAAAGACACTGTAAAACTGCCAAAAGCACACCTTTTAATATCCTTCTGGCGTCTTTACAGGTAGCTGAAAGTGTTTTTGAAAGCTAGACTGTATTAATTTTTCACTGTGGGTGGGGAAACAGAGCGTGACCACGTTCCACCCAGACGTCTCGAGGCGTGAAAGGTCCAGTTGACACCCCTCGAGGACCCCCATCTTTTCAATTATCGCCCCAGCAGGGGCCCCAGCAGGACCCTGCGTCAACAGACCACCTGGAATAGTGGCCGCAGACCGCCGAGCGGTGGAACCTGAAGGCACCATTATTGAATAAATACCCTGAAACCACCACCACCCTATTTACATACGCAGGTATTAAGAAATGCACACACGAAAGGCTGCATACCTGAACACACACACAGGAAACACACCTTGTTAACGGGGCCCACAGTTATCAGCCCACTGTTTCAGCCAGGAATGAAGCTATTCAGCTTTAATGGGGCTGTGTGGTTTGTGGGAAAGGCCAATTTATTGGATTTGAGGTTTAGCTCTTAAAACTACTGGTACTCTTACTGTGAGAAAAAAAAAATAATGTGTAGACTCTTAATTGGCACACCATGGTAGAGCTAGAATGATCAACATACAGCAGGGATGAAATAGAATAGAATAAAAAAAAAGGGAGAATGGAAAAAGAAGATCAAATCCGGTCTCACCTGAACTGTCACATCGAACATAAACACCACGAGAGTGAGTCGTCGCTCTATAAATAGCCGGTGTGTTTCTGGTAGTGTCCTCCGGGAGGGAGGGGACCGAGAGGGGCCGGCTTCGGTTCCCCCAGACGACAGCTGCCAGGCCGAGGCGCTGAGACCGGTGGCAGCTCCGGCTCGGCCCGGGCCTGTTTATTTATAACAGAAAGGGACCCTTTGAAAGAGCTCCTGTGTCACTTACGATGCCTGCTTTTCTTCCCACTGGAGGACTCAGATGGATCAGGCATCTGTGAAGTGCCCTGACGTTAAAAGGGAGGACTCCTGTATTTTTTTTTTTAACCTGGACTCCATTGTCCTGTGTTTTTGTGACTAATGGGGAGGACTACTTTCTGAAAGTGGGTCCACTATATTGAGCGAGAGAGCTGCAGACAGCAGCCGCTAAAAAAGTAAACGTACGAGGTAACGCCTCACCGTCACTGCACATCCACTAAAAGTGATGGTTTTTGCCACTTACGCGAAGATGTATTTGTACATGCAATGACACTACTTTACATTATAAGTATCAGAAAGATCGTCCAGAACTACAGGATATTTTAAATGAATGTGCTCTAAAATACACTTACATTGGAGCCACATTGTAACACAACTAAATCAGAGTGACACTGTGAGGTTGTCACTAAAATTTTAGGAGATGTAAAGTGTGAGAATCACCAAAGTTATTAGGAATCCATCCAACAGTTATTGAGATATGTTTGTCTGGAAAGAAGCGGTGGACAAACACACGCTAAAGCAGCTGAATTATAATGTGTGTCTGAAAATGCAACGTACTAAATCTTTTCTCTTCCTCTTTTTAAACACAGTGACAGCAGCCACCGTGTGACGGCTCTGTGATGAAGCTCTGGTTTCTCTACATTACCGGTTAGATTTAGCTTCCTCTCTTTCTCTCTTTGCTCATTCTCGCCTCAGGACCAACAAATCTGACACCACCTGTTGACTTGGCCACACACACACACACACACACACACACACAATGTCCCAAATAATCACAAGCTAGAGATAGCTCAGTCTGCGTATCATACTCGATTAGTTCATGGTTACACTGTGTGGGAAACGGAAGGATAAGCAGACAAAATCTTTCTAAGTACGCGGCTTATGCGAGCGTTTCTGGAACAAATTGGATCCTTGGAGTACCAACAGAATGAAAAGCTTTCCACTGAGGTGCAGAAATGAACAATTAGCATGTTTTACAATAATAGATTGCTCACGACGAGTTGAGTTTGTGAGAACAGAAGTGTATCCGGGGAGAGAGAATCCCCTCCAGGCGTCCTGTCCGGAGGGAATGATTTCATGTTTGGTAAAAGCCATTTTCCCTCTGGTTCCCAAGGTCATGCTATTTGGGACGGCGATCTTATAATTAACTGGGATTTGGCAGGGTACCATGGGGAAGCTTTAGGAACGCGAAGCAGCTCCAACATGTTGAGCATCTCAAACCCTGAGTCTTGAACAGTCTTTGTTTGGTAACCCAAGACGCACTTTGAGCTTATAACATCACCACAAAACCTGCTGTTAACTGAACAAAACTCTTTGTTGGGCACCACCTGCACATCAAAGTCTGTTTTTTTCCTTCCCTACAACACTTTATTATTCTCAATAATACTCTTTGTTAGCTCTGCCAAGATTTTTTTTTTTAAAAAAGGCCACAGAAGTGATGGACTGTGAGAACAAAAAATATTCTTTCTCAGCTGTTTATGCCATTAATCTAAACATAATCGGGCCGTAGCAGAAAAAAAAAAAGATGGCTGTGCTCCTCTCCAGATGTTCTGCTTCGCAGTGCAAACAAGACGCTGCAGTATGATGTTGACAAAATCATCAAAGAGAGGAAGCAGAGAAGGTTTTCTGAGGTTATCCTCATTTTTTTTTTAAAAATCCCCATCCTCTGCATTTGGAAATTTCCTGACAGCTGTTTTTGCCACCATGCACCATGGGAAAGCCAAAAGTGGGAGTGGACAAGAGAACAGAGAGGTGACCTCACTTGCAGAACAGCACAAAATAGGAGAAGGAAGAAAAGGTCGTCTTTCAACACAGCCCACACGGACAAATAGGAAAAGGATTGTCTTAACTTGGATTAAAAAAAACATACATGTGACCATCATGGGCTCGCTGCCCACATTCAACCATTCCCAATAAATATGAAATATAGTGAAAAATCACTTGTGAAAGATATTTTGATCATAACTATGAACATTCAGGATGATATGAGCCAGATTGCCCAAAAAATGCCTCCTGGAGCGATCAATAAAAAACAATCATGATAAAGCAAAGCACTGGCCTGTTAGGAAGGAGTTTCAGTTTAACAACTTTTGTTCAGCAAAGTCTTGGGAAACAAATGTATATCCGCAAAAAAAACACACTTTTTAAAGATATTTTGATCATAACTATGAACATCCAGCATGATATGAGCCAGAAATGCCTCCTGGAGCGTCAATAAGACACTTTTTTGGAAAGATTAGGACCTAAAGAATCAGAATTTGCAACAAAAAATCACAATAAAACAAAGTCTTGTCCTGTTAGGAAGGAGCTTCAGTCAAAAAACGATGTCGTTCGGTTCAAAAATGGAAAAAATACGTATTTTTATACCGAAATATTGTCTGAATGGGGCATGCTGGGACTTAAAATGGGACCGGGAGGATTTTCGCGCACGGTTTCCAAAAAGTTGAAGGACATTGCTTTTAATTACACTTTGAGACGTGTGTGGCAGCGTCTCAGTCGAGAAGTGTCCGGCTGACTCCAGAGGCCGCATCAAGCGATGCGTGAAGACGTCGACCTCACGATGCCGTTCATGGCGGACACACAGAGGGCTTGAGGAGAGGAAGACGCCGAGCGCCGACAGAGCGGCGTTGTTAATCTGTCTGGTTCGTGGCGGCAGCGGCCCCCGACGGCCTCGCTGCAGCTTTTTAGACCTGTAGCGTGCACCGAGTCCAGCTATGATTTAATGCGGCCAAAAAGGTCAACAAGAATTTAAGGTAAATGGAGTGAGGCAGGCAGGCAGGCAACTTGCACCGGCTGAGCTCCACTTGCATTTCGCCAAGAGATCTCTGAAGAGAACAGAGGTGGAATTCCAGGCAGAGATAAAAATACCTCAGGTGTTATTACACCCACCGATAGAGGCCCTGCAGCCGGAGTGGGTGCAGGACAGGACAGGACAGGGCTGAGGTCCGGTACAGGAGACGTCTGCATCAGCATTTGTGACTTATTACCGTAAAATAAAACAGTGTTTAAAAGACGTCCTCGGGATTGCCACTATAGCACATTTTCCAGGAACGCCTACAGCTATTACAGTAGCAGTCAAAGATGCTTTTGTGCAAGTCTCTCCTCAATGTAAAACTCCACACATGCATTTTCTGTACAGTAGGCCCGTCTGCTGCTGCTGCCGCTGCTGCTGCTGCGGTTGGCAACACCCCCTCCACTCCACGTTTGAGGTTAGGCCTGGACAAGAAGCAATAAACACTGAAGAAAGCCATGTTTCAGAAAACGCTCTGAGTGGTGGCCGGCACAGCCAACTGTTGCTCAGCATGCCGGCAACACCCACGTCTGCACAGCACACACACACACGACCCAAGACTCCTCACATTGGTACGCTCCTGACAGTAAGAGTTAGACATCATGACACACACAGCGCGCTTCAGTTTATACTTCATTTCGCTTTGCTTCATCATCGTCTTCCAGCGGCGAGCGATTCAAGAATTTTTGTTTCCGACGGCGTGCAATTTTTGATGACCAAAAATAGACATGTTTAGAAGCAACACTGGCCACACTCGGGCCAGCAGAGCTGTGACCTGAAGCTTCACCCTAACAAGGGACTTTCCTGCATGTTGTCTTCTATGTTTGGTGAGGGAAGTCATGTATTTCCTCAAAGCCAAGGATCAAGGCGAATATTAACCAACCCCCTTCAAAAAAAAGCCAGTGAGATTTTCTTCTTTAACGATACCCTCCAGCAGATAAATGTGAACATTCCTAAAGCCAATTATTAGGTTCGGCGTGTGAGAGAGGGGGATCAGGTGCCCACTTTGAACGGCATAAAATGCCTCCGTTCTGATTGGCTCTCGCTTTCTCCGTGCACAACCCTCCGTCACCCCCTGACAAAAGGATCAAGGAGCAGGACACTTGCAAAGAAGCGGATTATGTTGTGGAGGCCGGGTCAAGGAGAAGGTTCTGGGGAATTGCAAAGAGGTGAAGCGTGGCTTTCTCCAGGTGTGAAGCGCATGAGTTTTAGTCGGCCAGAAAACCCCTCGCCCCATAAATAGGATTAGTTTACCTGGTCTTCTCCTGTCGGCTCATGTTTCCATACCAGACAGAAGCAGTAGGTCACTTCCTTGACCACAGGAAGCGCTCATGAGAAAACCCACTTGGCTCCAACTTTTAAAGACGTTTTGGCAGCTGTTGTTCTAACAGTTGAACACTTGCACAATAAGTGCCTTATACTGCTGCAATGCCTCCAACTTTAGACACAAATATGGAAATAGAAGCCGGCCAAAAACCTAAGTCAGTCTCAGAGCAGACTTTGGATAAGCAAACTGAGAGTGCAGGATGAAGATATGGTTACGAACAAGGACCAGGGGAAAAGCTGTCGGATGGAAGATAAACCCAAGTCCTGTCATTACTTTTGTCCAAGGTCAACAAGGGGCTCGAACAAGAGTCTCTTGAGAAGTCTCCAACTTATCCTGCATCCATGATATAGTATTGCAGAGCTGACGTTCAGCACAGTGTCTTAACATACACATGCTTTCAAATGTTACACCTTTATCCATATGTTCTAAATCAAACACACACGCTGAAAGATAGATGTGGTACACTGCCATTGTTTTCCTATCTCAACACTACTTATCCTGTTTAACTTAAGATAAAACCCTCATTATGAGTCACGCATAAAACCGATGACATTTTAAGTTATTATTAAATGTATCAGTAAAAAAAACAAAAAAACTACAGTATAGTCACCTCATCTGTGAATCTTCCTGTCTAGACTATTTCCCTGCAGGGGATCATTCATCAGTCCATCACACAGACTGAATAGCAGGCTGTGATTTTTTTTTTTTCCAGCTGTAATGATTCACAGATTGATACGAAATTGAACGATCCCTGCTGAAAACAACCAGATCTGTAAAACGAGTCAACAAATATCAACATTATATCAATGTTATAGCGTCGTATGTGCATATCTTATGTGATAAAAGAGCATTTTAGTACGCCTTAAAGCAGCCTTGATGTCTGGAGAAGGAATTCCCCCAGACAGGACCACGCCTGCCGGATCTTACGCTTTGAGAGCCTGATAAAATCCCAAAAGCTAAATCAAACACTTCCTTTACTCCGCATGTCCTTCCTCGACAAGATAGTCCCAGAAACAAACTGCCTGCATGTCCAGAGCGGAACAAAACCAACAGGCAAAGCCTTCACTGCAATGTAAACAAGACAACAACAGATTGGGTCACCGGGACGGATTGTGAGTTTACAGAACGTCAGCGAATATGATGCATCTCTCAATATTAGTATGCGATAAAACAAAACGGACTCAAATCTCAGTAAAAAGTAAGTATACACGGCATTTCTCTGTGTCATGTCTACGTTGCAACCCATGGTGCCAACTATACATAGGATGATTCCATTAAAAATGGGCTGTAGTTGCAATCAGGCCCGTCATTTATTTTTGCCTTTACATCGAAGCTGCGGGGGAAACAAAACTTTACGAGATAATTCCCTTTAATAACACTCTACATTAAAGTCAACCCAGGGGCCTGACATCTGACAAGCATAAACAAAGTCTGGGAGGATCTTCCTCTCGACAAGTTGACAGACAAATTTCACCTGTGCTCATATTTCAGCAACAGGCCTTAATTTGAAGGTGTACTCACACCTACAAAGACATCTGTTTGCCGGGAGTTTATGCAATAATACAAGAAAGCAGGAGGTCTATCCTGGCCATTCATTGGAAGCAGATGTGAGGGATCCATTTCCGACTATAATAAGAGGTAATTACAGGCCAAGGGGGCCCTGTGCGTTCGTGTGAAAATGCGACGAGCTCCGGTGTCCAATCAGCAGAGCAAAGCAGTCAGGTATATATATATATATAACAAGCTAACTGCAGCCTCCTCTATCGGTGTGATTCATCACTGTGCTAATGGGCAAGCTAGCACAAGCCAGTTCATGACCTTTCAAGGGAGAAAAAGTGCAGAAAGGGATCATTTAAGACTCAGCTTTCACCGGTGAGGTCACATCAGTTAGGTCTTTACAGTAAAACTTTGCCGTCTGAGACAATAAACACAAAATAAACACGATTTACACGGATACAGCTGTTGGAAATCAAATGTATTGTAATTTCGTTGTGTACTTTCAAGTAAATCTCGTGGTATTCATGTCAGCCAACACTCATTCCTCAACATAAGTCCAGGTATTCCCGCCCAGAGGGCTGTACGGGAGCAGGGCGAGCCATGATTGACAACACATGCTGCCGATGCCTTCGAGTACAATACATGTGTGTTGTGTGTTATTGTCGGATCCATTTATTACATTTTAAAGTAGCCAAACACTTTTAAATTGAGCGTAAGCGCTGAAGATTCAGGTTGTGACATTCAAAAGACTTTTTCACATGTTTTTTGTATTTACATGGATTGCCTTTGACCTAAAAAGATAAATAACTTCAGCAGGTCATTTGCAATAGGTATATGCATATGTGTATGTAGAGGAGGCCTCCATTATGGGTTTATGACATGATAAGGACAAGCTCCACCTCCGGGCTGCAGCAATAGTGCAGACAAAGCACCGAGCGCCGATCAGACCCTGATCTCTGCCTGTCTGGTTGGCCCGTTCTAAAAAAGCAAATGGGCATGACAAAAATATCTTTGCTCTCATTCTTCTTCTACTATCGAGCTCAAATCTTGTTTTGCATTATTCCTGCACCAGACACGCCCCAGTGAACCAACAGACAGAGGTGAACCATGCGCCCACAGGCACGACTGATGTCTGGGTCACAGAATCTGACTTCATGTTGTGCCAGATTTGCGTGTGTGCGTGTGTGTGTGTGTGTGTGTGTGTGTGTGCGCCCCATCTACACCCCCTTGTAACCCATGACAGGGTCATAATGGAGCCTCAGCAGGTGGATGGCGGTATAGAGAAGACGGGGCCTCTTCAGGCTGGCACAGCTGAAAGAAGAAGATCCTCTCTGTGCTCACAGTCCACATAAATCACACAGGCTCTCAGCTCAGAGGAAGAAGCATTTAATTACCCCTTTTAAAGCAATAAAAGCCTGACTGGAGGTCATGCCTGGATGAAGAAACGTAAAAAGGTGAGGCCTTCACTGTCTCTGATGATGACGGAAAAACTTTAAGAGGCAACCCAGAACTGTAATTGAGATTATCAAATCAAATGTATGCACCTCGCGTGGTTCAATGAGATCAAGAAAAGATATTTAAAATGAAAATATAATTGTCTGAACTGAGCGCTGATGTAAAAACCTCTCTTGAGTGATGTGGTGTTGTTAAGCCACTGTTGGTGGTCTCCACCTACTCACTGTTAACTGAGAACACTGGCGGACTAATGTTTCCACAGGACTTAAATATTGCGACGTCAGATGAAAAACACTTGCACAGTGAGTTGTTTTTTCACCCAACAGAGCTCACCATCCGTTGGCGTCTCCATCGACGCCATCTCTCATCCAAATGAAGACTTTCAGAGGCATGTGTTCAGGCCTTTAAGATAAGTATTGATGCTGCTCCTCATTCCACTGGATCAACAGATGTTTGGGTGGAGAGAGGAAATTATATACGGCCACTTTAGTCTAAAAACCACAGAAATTCCCATCGCCTTACCAACTGTGCTCCAAGGTCAACCCTCGGCTTTCACCCGGCCTGCCAGGTACTGAGCAGACTGGCATACTGTCAGGCCTCCGGGCACATGATGGATGTTCAGCCTCGCTAGTCAGCGGGGTGGTTGAGGAGTCTCCGTGTTTCTTTGTATTTAGTTGGCAATGCTCAACATGAATAAAGATAGGATCTGAACTCCCTCTCTCGGCTTCTCCTCCTCGATGGTTATCTGGAACGGCTTCAAGAGCATTTCTGATTCAAAATGGCCAGAAGGCTCAGCGGTGATGGTTTCCAGCGGCACACAAGAAGCTGTGATTTTAATCTAGTGAAACAATCAACCTCTCTTATTAATGGCTTTCATTCCTACGTCTTTAAAAACAATAAATGTCTTGTACTCTATATTGCTGTTACACCTTGATAGCCAACAAAGTGGGCGGGGCTTATCAACACAATCAAACAAATCATTGTATATTTAGATTTTTCTGATACAGCCAAATAGGTGCATATGGGATTAGTGGAGCAATAATTTTACCATTCATATTCATTTGTGTGTGTGTGTGTGTGTGTGTGTGTGTGTGTGTGTGTGTGTGTGTGTGTGTGTGTGTGTGTGTATCAAAGACTTTCCATTACAGCACAGTTTGGCTCATGGAACATGCATCTTTAAAAAGTGGTAAACCTGAATGGAAAATACTTCCAACCAAGAAGCTTTTGCTCGGCTAAAACACACGATGAAGAAAATTATAATTTCACATCCTCGCTGAGAGAGAAAATACAAACAAAAAGGGCTTGTACTTTTTGCGTAATTAGGTCCACAGGAATTCATTAATCCTTAGTTCCAGCTAGTTACTCGCCAAATGACTTAAAAAAAGCAACGTGTGTACAGCTTCAGTAGCACACACAGGTTGACAGGCAAGTGAAGTAGACCTCGCTGTGTATGAAAGAAAACAAACTTTTTTATCTTTACCGTAAGTAAACAAAAGACCGGAGACGCAGGGGAGATGTTGAAATAAAACTTGTATATGATATGAATGCAGGAAAATGAGAATGACTACAGATTACGGGGATTTGTAAATATATACATACTTCAGAGAAAGAAGATTTAAGTAGGGAGGAGGGGATGATGGGGGTTGTAAAAACAACAAATACACTGGCTTGTTTCTTTCAGCATATATAGAGCTGCAGATCTGACATGCACACAGGAAAGCCTGAATAAACTTTGCTTAAGGGGCGGTGGGGTCCTCTTGTCCTGCAGATTATTCCAGGTTTCATTTCCCCAACAGGATGGTGACTCAGCAAGAGACAAATGTTCGACCATCACAAGCCACTGCACCAAAACAATGGACGACCGGCAACCTCTTCACCACAAACCCCATTTTGCTTTTCAGCTGGACAGATCGTGGAGCAAATCACTTGTCCAAACTCAAACTAGACTTCCTTTTTTTTTTTTTTACAGCAACTATGATATTTACAAAGTGCAAGGATTCCTGGATTGTTGAAAACGACTGTGAGCAGAAGGACAGAGGGTGAAAACGACATGTTCCTATGGGAACACAAAGTGTGTGGATGTGTGTATAACAAAGAAAAAGAGTTGTTATGTCTCACTGACATGATAACACAGACCAGACTGGTGCAGCGCTCCGCAGACAGCGAGGGAACTGAGCGCACGGCGCCGGGACTCTTCCATCTATTTGAATTTGAACAGTTGCTTCGAAGGCATTTTCAAGACATGTGTGGCGATGTGCGTCTGTAACGGTCACGAGGGCTTTTTTAATGTTTCCCGCTGTGTGAAAAAAGAAAGAAAGGAAGCTTGAATATGCACTTGGTTGCTACGTACGCTGTGGTGTTCAAATAGATATACAGAATCATTCATTCATGCCCACAAAGCTCCACTTGCCGAACTCCCCTTTGTGAGCATTAACAACGGCTCGGGGTGAATCTTTTTCAGGTTACAATAAAGTCTCGGAAAGACGTCAGCCTTTCGGTTTCCACAGGTCGAGGCTTGTCGTACAGTAATAGGAAGTGGAGGCGGGGGGTGCTCGTCTCAGGGAGCGAGACATCAGCAGCACTGATAAGACACCAGAGTGGGATTTTTGTTTTTTTATACTTCACAGGATGTCGGTGTCATACCTGGTTTTGAAAGACAATGGAGAAGAAGAAGAAAAAAGAATGATAGCATTCCTTCAGCAAACTTAAGTACCCTGGAAGAAAAACACACTTAACAGCACACAAAAAAAATGTCTTTGGGTGAAAAGGGCACCAACCCCCATCAGAGGATCTGTATACGCTGGGAGGAACCATACGAGACAATGCAGCAGCTCCCTGGAGGAAAAAGGGATGAAGCCCAAGTGACTTCACATCAATGCCCCCAGCAAAGACAATGGTAGATCCAGGAGGGCACAGACAACCACAGAGTACCTTCAAAGGGAAGGTGCTATACAGTTAACTTAGCATTTCAATGAAACGCTAATAAGTGCTAGCCTGGGAAAAAGAAAAAACCTGGTGAGACAATGTGAAGAGATTTAAGAAGGTTTCAGATGAAGAGTCCGTAACAATCTATTACAGCCTTTTGTTCTTCTTGTGAATTAGATAGATAGATAGATAGATAGATAGATAGATAGATAGATGGATAGATGGATAGATAGATAGATAGATAGATAGATAGATAGATAGATAGATAGATAGATAGATAGAGTGTTTAAAGGAAGCATTAAATCACTAACTTAGCAAAAACAAAGTGAATTCTAATCATTTCCCAAAGTGAACAAACACATTATGTTTTTAAATCCCAATAATCTTTATGTAAGCAGACTGAACATACAGGGAGAAAGAAAGCTGTGCCACTATGATGTGCTGTACCACAAATAGTTTTTGACCATTAGCTCTTGTTTTATTGCGTGTGGTGTGGACGGCGCCGCGTGGCCTCGAGGCGTCCTGTGACCTCACCGTGAACTCTGTTGGGTTTATTGCACCTGTGGCTCCAAAACACAGGAGCAAAGCACGACATATACTTTCAGCAGATTCTATTTCACCTTTTGCAAAGGTATTTTTGACAAGAAAACTGTATTTTGCTTGTCAATCTAGCAAATCACTACCCCAATTAATACGTGGTTGTTGTTTTTTTGCAGCTGACGATGTAGAAACATACGATCCCCACGCATATGCTTCAGAGGAGAACACATAAACGCGCAAAGAGGTGTGATTGGAAAGAGCGGGACTCCAGTTACAACAAGCGGTACTCAGGAGTATGTGCGCTCATGTCAGCACATGCACAGCGTTGCTGCTGTACCAGCTGAGGCGCAGCTGTGTTTGGAGTCGGCTCTTCTGTCCGACACGGTCATAAAAGTGCCAAACTGCTGCAGCTCCTGAGCAATGCAGATTGAGAGGAGACAGTAGTTCATGTGTGTGAGGGTGTGTGAGGGTGTGTCCAAGGTGAAGGCGGAGTAAATATATTGTATTCTTTAGGCCTTGATGCATCTTTGCCTTCTTAATTCCTAATTTGCATCACAGCACGTATCACACCGGTCTCCTGGTGTAAGAGATAAAGATGGTGTTGGAAGTATCCAGAAAGATAATTGTTATATTCTGTATTCATTGGTTGGCGTTGTGCTAATATCCTGGACTCAGGTCTGTATAGGTATTGTTGTTGTCAGGTGTTTGACCCCGTAAGGGAAAATGGATTCGACCGCCATCGCGCTAACAGTTTTTTTAAGTTGTGAGCGACTTGCCGAAAGTCGGTTTAGTTTATACAAAAGTAAGCCTTCTGCAACGGCTGCAACGGCAACGCAAAACATAAAAATGGATGCCACGCTTGACAATTCAATGGAAATGTTAGTTCTATGTCTATTTTATTTCTATGGTCTGCCGTCTAGTTAGTGACCCTCGGCTGCATTCCTTTAGGTTGTGCACAGTCGGGTGTGTTTCATTACCTTAACCGAAGTACAGGCTGCATCTAACCACTTCACTAAAGGGGGGATAAGAACTACAAACTAACTAATAAAAAGAAGTATTTCCAGTGTCCGTATCGAATGAAGCTAATGTAACAGTAGAAGACTATGCTCAGAAAGAACAAAGAAAATTGTCAGACGAACCAAAATGCTGAACAGATGTTGATCTTGCAGCGTGGCAAAGCCATCGTGACACAAAGGCGTTCAGATTGCAAGTCCAACGGCGAGCAACGTGACTTGCGCAACTGCGTACGCAAAGGTGAAAGTGAAAAGTCAATCACGGCTGTGAAACAATCTTGAGGAACCCCCCGCCGCTGAATTGAGAAAAATTCAGGTTCAGAGTCCTCACCTCTCTGACCTCCATACCGGCCCAAAGTCACACCTCACTGCAGAATCAACACATGACAGCCCGCTGGCCTGCACTCCATATGTGCCAATGTGCTGGAGGAGGGGGGGGGGGGGGGGGTTGAGGGCGAGCCACTTCAGTGCAGCGCTGTCCCATCAGCCAAGATGGCCTCTCTCCCCCCGGGGCTATAATTCAACAATGCGATGTTTACTGAACCCAGTCTTCAAGCAATTATGTGAATGGGCCTGGAGGGGGCCGACCTTCCCTCCTGTTTAAACTACGGAGTGTGGAGTTGGTGTTTGCACTGCTGAGCTTCGCAACTCCATAGAGTCCCTCATTGACTCTGTATGGGAATTAAGCACCCGGTCTGAAACAAGACAAAAAGACCGAATAGCTCGTCCGGTCGATTCGTTACCCGGCATAGACTAAACAAGTCACTTCAGTCTGCACCTGCATCACGTTTAGCGGCGAATTGAAGAGGTTGAGTTACACACAGGAGCGAAAAGATAACAATTTACGCCAACGGCACACGCATTGCAGACTTTATAGTCATAGGAATCCAGGCCCCCCCTCCCCCAATCCCTGGTCCAACCCCCGATGAAGTCAAGAGACACTTGTGACACTTGCGTCTATACTGGGAGAGATCTCTGGAGCCCAAATTGTCAGCGGCGGTGTTCACAGTTGATGTCATAGACGAGAAAACCAAGTGAAACTTGTTTTATATGATGAAGTGAGACCAGAGGCAAAGACCATTGGCCTTATAAATCCACTGCCATTTGTAAAACTCTTATATGAGTGAAAACAGATTTGGCAGTTGGTTTTTTTATAGAATATCAAGCTGGAAAAAATACTCGGCTAAGATAATTTCTCACACCAGCACCGCCGGCGGCTTCACAGCAGGACACGGGCTCTCATTTGTGAAGTCGTACCCACGCCGAGTTTTTATTGACTTTGATTGTTTGACTTGATGCGCATGACCCTGACATTCCAGCGAGGAGAAAGGACGGCCCGTAGTAACACCAGAGTGTGCGCCTAATTGAATCAAGAAGTAGTCCGCCTGCTGTAGTTCAAAGTCATAATGCGAGAAACAGATGCTGGTGGTTCCAGATAATTAAATTACGATGGTTTTGTTGACCTAGTAGTCAATCAAGGCTGTGGTAACAGCGTCTAGAGGCCATCTCCCATTACGTCCCAGTGTCAGGACACGACGGATGATGATGATGATGATGGCCCTCAGGGGGGGAAACTGCATAGCTTCTGTGGATCGATGGAATTAAAAGATACAGAACGCGTGTTTGCCTTCGAGAATGCAGGTAATGCACCTTTGGTGTCACGTCAGCTCACGCGGGGATAGATGGTGTCCGTTCACTGGGGAAAAAGGCTCGGCGCTCGATTAGCGCGTCACATCGGGTGTTAAATATACCTTGAAGTCGCTTTCCAAACACCTCATGCACTCCATATCCAGCAGGTGAGAGTCTGCTGGACCACCACGACGATGTCCCATCACTCAAACATATCAAATCAACACGGAGGAGTCACAGATATCTCAACCATGACAGCTCTGTTTATTGGAGGGCATAAATGTGAGAGACCAGACAGGATTTATCGAGGGTGGAGGGGGGTCTATTCTCAGCAGCAAGGCAATAGTCCTCCTCTATATGATTCATACCACAGATATAGCAGAGAAAAACATCTTATTTCAGACTGACATGTTGATAACGGACTCATCGTTAAAGTCATTTATCAAATGAAAAATGCAAAACATTTCCAGGCCTCTCCGAAGTGAGGATGTTCTGCTTTTTCTCTGTTGTATGACATTGTAAATTAAATATATTTGGGTTTTGGGCATCCACCAGATTGCTATGTTTAAAGATAATCAATTGTGAAAATGATAATTAACTGCAGTCTGGTAGTGGAGGCTACTGCATGATAGTGGAAGCTAGATGAATAAAACCTTTGTAACCTTTGAGGGGAATTCCCAATATGGTGCATTCTCCCAAATGTATTAGCTCCTGGATGGAGGAGAATAACACCTGAGATATGATCCCTATTTATTTTATTTAGGTTTTCACATCCCAAAGTCCTTTTATTTGTGAATGAAACCTAAATAAGTCGATAATAAGGACTAATAATATGAAACCATCTCCATATGTCATATTAAACATGCAGTGGAAGCGGTGCAAAGTGTAGCCTGGCTAAGTTTGAGAAGGTTTTTTTTTGGAGGGGGGGGGGACTATGAATAGCTTGTTTCTATGGACAAACTTAGCCCAGCTTTACTCAACCACAGCTTCTAGTTTGTCCCATTACTTTGAAAAGCCCCTTTACTGTACAAGCTGATATGACTGCGTGGTGAGGACCGGAATCTGTCCTCACAGCCCACTTGCGTATGAGCAGACCACAGTCTTCACTGAACAGAAATAGAAACATCAACACATGCCTGAGACCTTTTTCTTGTTGTTGTTGCCTTTTATAGGACATAAACGCACAGATTTCTACCTCTAACATGACCTCTGGGTGGGGGGTGGGGGAGGGGGGAGTCTACAAGTCAATCTGGTGGATGAATGAAACGTACAAATCCAGAGTCGAAAGGTGAAAAGTAAAGAGAAAGAAAGTGTGTGCTGCACTTACAGTAACCAGCTGGCACGCGAGTATCAACGACAGGATAAGTCCACAGATCGAAGTGGTCGGAGTGCCCATTTTTTCTTTTCTTTTCACCAAATGCTGGGGGGGGAAAAAGGAAAAGCCCGTATAGTCCCTCACTCCTCCTGGCCGCTGGAGCGGTGTGTCGCCCGCAGCTTCTGCGCACTCCTCTTGTGTGGGAAGGAACCCGGCTGCTCCTTTGCGCCCCGCGCCCGGTGGGACTTCATCAACAGGTAAAAGCGACCCTTTATCGCGCGAGTTGTTGTTGTTTTTCTTGTTGTGGTGGTTGTTTTCCTCGTGGGTGGGGAGGTGAGGGGGGAAGGGGGGGGGAACGTAAAAATATCGGCGCGGAGAAGCTCCCAAAAAAAAATTGCACTCCGAAACTTAGGACTTGTGGTGTGCGCGGCTGAATGCAGAGTCTTGCAAAGTCCTATGCTTGGAAGGGAGAGAGAGAGGGAGGGAGGGAGGGAGCGAGCGAGCGAGCGAGAGAGAGAGAGAGAGAGAGAGAGAGAGAGAGAGAGAGAGAGAGAGAGAGAGAGAGAGAGAGAGAGAGAGAGAGAGAGCTGCCGGAAAAGTAAGAGGCGGAATGGAATTCGGGGAGTGCTGAAAGAGAAGATAGCTAATCCCAGTGCGCGCGGAGACGCCACCCAGTAGACCCACGCTCGTGCTTCACATGACCGCGCACACACACTCATACACACACACACACACACACACACACACACACACACACTCCTCACGTGTGTCGGCTCCTGAGGAAAATGCTATATGGTGGTATTCATAGCGGCATAACGTCTGCGCGTGCACTAGATGTTGAGTTTGCAAAAGGGAAACGTTGCCATTTAAAAATGGTACTCAAGTTAAAGTATTATTAAGAAAGTGTACTTCATCAAGGCAATACCCACCACACAGCAGAAAGGAGCTCGGTGGTCGTTAACCTTCATTATTGGATTTTTATTATTGATGCAGTAATATATAATATGCATGCAGCAGCTGCAGCTACTTCTATTATATGTGATGTTGGGAGGTTTAATTCATTGTATACATCAATGCTCACCATGTTCAATCCCAATGTGCAAAATAACTCCAAATAAATCTGTCATAATGCAATATTTTGAATTGTTTTGGAGACAGGCATAAAGCAGCATGTCATTGAAACACTTACCCAAAAATACTTAAAGAAGATATTTACATGTGTTTCTTCCATTGGGCAATAGCAGGTTGCTCATACACATGTAGTAGACTTTTCATGCCCTCAAGACATATATTTCTCAAAGTCCTTCCTGAAACGTAGCTCCTATCCGCTCAACATGTTTTCTTGATGATTAAATGGTAAATAAACGTGTCTATGGAAAGCTCACGGTCCTGAAAAGACTGAGTTTCCTTTATTTTGGTAGAAAATAGAAACCGCTGTTGCAGATTTATTAGCCGTACACAGTAAACTTGAGCATTAAGTGTCCTCTACTGGCATTAGAAGGGCATTACACCACAGACTTCTCCATGAGTGGGTACAACCAACTCAAGCATCAAGTCAAAATAGAAACTAAATGAACTGTCCTTTGTTGCTGTCCCGTCAGAGGCATGTCCTAAATATAAGTCCCACTCAGACATAAGTGGTAATGACTGAAGTCGCGAGCCGTGTGGAGTGTATGGACTGAATGCTGGTGTCCATTAATGTCACTGGTGTAAAGAGCACACTGTAACATCTCAGAGGCAGCTGCTGCCAATTAAAAGCTGAACCCTGAATGGAATTGGCGAGGACCTGTCCTCATAAGCGCACCGAAATAAACTAAAAGGGAGATGAACGGGACGGGCTTATCAAGTCTGTTGGTATGTTATGAACGTACCGCTTGTGAGATTGTATTTTTATCATGTAACATGAATACATGTATTTTTGTTTTAAGATATATACAATGACGATGCTTTAAATAACAATTTGTGTCTGATTTGTTTTGTTTTTTTTTCTCCATAAATTTGCAGCTGCTCCTTCTGCCTCATTGAGAAGTTAAGAAAGTATGAAAATGCAGATATGTTTAATTTCAGAGAGAAGTTTCTCCTTCACAGGAAAGTCCATTCTCTATGTGTGTGCAAAGTAAAAAGTGAAGACAATGTGGAAGTGCCTTGAACCTGCTTTTTTTTTCCAAACGTCATCCGGGGTCAACTCCTGGATGAAAAAATAAGTCTGATTGTTTATAAGTTTATGAGAAACTAGTGTTCATTTAGTAAATTTAGTAAACAATCAGAGTATTCTTTAGACTGTGGCGCTCTTGTGATTGACAGGTTCCCACGATGGCGTCCGTGTTTTTATCTTATAACTTTTTCACTTTCACAGTTTGTTTTTAGTTCATGAAAACAATTAAAACATTTGGGTCACTTAAATAATTCACTTTGCAGACATCTGTCGTTCTTAGCTCCACCCTCTCGCGTCCCTTCTGGTTGCAAAAAAAAAAAAAACAAGATGGCGAAGGTCAAAAAAACCAGACGGCCAAAATGTTAAACTATTCAATTAAATTACATCTATTGAGCCCCAAATCACAAATTCCAAATTTGCCTCAGAGGGATTTACAATCTGTACACAAACGACATCCTCTGTACGTCACATCGTCACAGGAAAAACTCTCCCGAAGAAATCCTTAACAAGGAGAAAAAGGGAAGAAATGAGGAAGGCATGTGCAAAAGTCTGACTGCCAAGACACGAGGAGTTAAAAGTCATCCTTAATACTTAATATCTTCATTTTGAGCTTCTTTGTTGACACGACGTTGAAGACTGACGTAAAGAAACGACTCGTTCGTCTCAGATGAATCACAAAGTGAACAGGAGGCCTCAGAGCAAACATTTATTCCTGTGCCTTCGATGATTCTTCCTAAATACACGAGAAGAGATCATTTCTAGTCTCTGACTGCGAATGCATACTGGAAGCATCTCCCTCACCACAGCGGTTTGAGTTCGGGGTCTCCTCCCTCGCCTCCTGCCAGCAGAAAAGCACTGGAAAAGATGTGTCAAACATGTTCAGTCAAAACTGTCTCAACCCATTATTATAGGTCCCAAAACCAATGTACCATTCGAGGAAACGTTAAGGAATACTTCAGCTCCTTCTTGGACTCCAGGCGCAGTCCCCCGTGACTCACAGACACAATCTGTTGGTGTTTTGGAAGTGAGAGTCTAGTAAAGATGCGTTATCTATTGCTCAGATAATCTTAATTAAAAACAAACAACATAATTAATGCAAAAGTCGAACGTCCGTGTCCGATTGGCTTAAGTGATAACACAGCTGATTATCTGTAAATTAGGACGCCGAGTAAAACACAGAAGCAAACAACCAAATACAGATATTAAAGTTGAGTTATGAAACAGCTTGATGTCGCTGCCAACAGACGACGTTATCCATCTGGGACAATCCTTCATATTCATATGTTTAGGAGTGGTGACATCTGATTGACTGCCGTTCACTCACTCTGTATACATTATAAGACTCGGCCGTGAGGTCTGATGGTGAAGAACACTGACCAGATCTCTGAGTTGCATCAGAGTCTCTGCAGCGCACTGCGACTTGTCAACTGGAGCTGCAGCTGCAGGAAACAGCTGTGACAATGAGACGCAGATCAGCCAAAGAATATGAAATGCTTCCGCTCTCGGTGCGGGTCCACGCCCTTGGACTGTGACACATATTTAGATGTATTGGAAGAAGACACGCATAACTCTTTCCCCCTCTTCCTGTCATTGAACTCTTATATGGGTCATTTCTTACGTTGCAGCCACACTCATTTTTACCAAATAACTCAACTAAATCGTTTTTTGGGGTAAATAGAGAAGTGCAGCAACTTGAAATATGCTTCAGCAAAAGATGTTTTAAATCAATGAGCGTAAGTAATGTTGAAACATTTCAAACAAACCACATTTTTACCAATACCAAAAGTTTTAAGCTGTTGAAATCATTTTTAAAAACTTTTGTTTAGAAATGTTAACGTTCTCAAATGTCATGGTGCGGAGACTTTTATTTTGAAGTGCAGTTAACAGGATATTACATCATCAATAGGACCCCCATTTGACCTTTGACCCGAGTGAAAAGGTTTGATCTCTGAAATATTGATGAAAAATATGTACTTTTAACTTACAGGTAGGCTGGTACACTTTTAATGTCATGTAGTACAACCAATATAAAACTAGAAACGTTGAATTTTCATCAAACTCTTGATTATGAGTAAGAAGTTGCTAGCAAGGACAAACGCTAATGCTAATGTCCGAGCAAAAGCAAGTCATTTCACTAAATGAATTGTTATTTGAGTTTTATTTAAGTGTCTTTTTCAAATGTTTAACAGTCTTAAGACAAATATATTGTACACTTTCAAACCATTTTCAACTATTTAAGATGCCACCTTAAATACACAACACAGGGAGCACTTTAATAATGATGCATAAGAAGCATATCTTAAGAAAAAGACAGTTATTCATAGTTTATTTTGTTCAGGATTTTGTTCTCAGATACCTTTGTGTCTTATAATTATCAGAGGAGGAAGAAACAGGAGAAACATAGGCAGCAGTGGAAGCAATAACAGAGTAGAAGCAGCAGGAAAGGAAAAGCGCTGTGGAGGAAATCTTGAGGAAGTCTTTTGATACGACTCTCATTGAACTTCAAGCTGACCCTCCAAACATTTATATTGAGAATATTTTCAGCGACCCGGAGCAGCCGAGACTCACACAAATGGCAAAGAGAGAAAGAAGGCACAGATGATGAAAAATAGAAGAAGAGATGGATCCTCCCTCTTCCTGCTGATGTCATTTTCTATTACACAACTGAGAAGGTGCTCTGTGTGATCTCAGAGCTTCCAAAGTCACAGCACACATGACTCCATGATGGAGACTGAAGCTTTTCTGCTTTAACTTAAAAAGAGACGGTTGACTGAAACATCGGTGTTACATTGGAAACACAAACTTGTTAAACAACAAAGACACTTAAGGGATCATTGGATCATCTGGATGAATCAGGAGCCCGAATGGTTTGTCACACGATCAAAGAGGCAAAGCACATCTATCTATAGCCGTGTCTTGCATCAGAACCACTGAGCTAACTTTAACCAAAATCAACACCGCTGAGTTAGAGTTACTTTGTGATGTGCTGAACTGGAACACGCTGTTCGTCCACATCGTCCTCAGCACCAGGGACGTGGCGACAGTGCAGTGGGTCTTAAAACTCATCTGGATCTCAACTTGAAGGTCAGAGAGAGAGAGAGAGAGAGAGCTCTCGTCGGATTTTATTATGCGCCAGTGGAAGGAATACACTTTATTACTGCAGCCTCCCTGCACACAAAAACTGATATTTAATCAAAGGGGTGCTCCAGTGCTTCAGAAGGGGGAGGGGCAGGAGGGACTTGCCAAAGAACCACAGACATTGAAATCAACGCCGCAGAGAACTAATCCTCGTCATTTTTCCTTTGGTTGGGCAATGCACAAGCCTGTGGTGTACTTATCATGCTCTGAAGACACACATCACAAAGACACAAAGGCCTTTCTGGCATTCCTGAAACGTAGTTTCACTCCACTCAACGTGTTACTTCCTAAATGCAAGGCAATTACTGTTTTAAAGAAATACCCGGGTCATTTAGGTGATGTTGCAGACTTTATTAAAAGAGGTATTTCCCAGGAGAACTGTGCTGATTGCAGCTCTCTCTCAAGCTAAATACAGTAAACCTGAGCATGAGGTGCCCTCTGCTGGAGGTAGAAGAGGACTTACACTGATGACGACAACTACTTCTCCATACACTGATACAATGGACCAACATCAGGTAAAAATAAAAAACCGAATTACTTAAATTGTGTTGCTAAAATGGAAAAGTTTGAGCAAATCATGCCTCATCTCTTTTATCCAGAAGACAAACACAAACGCCACAACAAATGTTACCAATGAGATATCCTGACTTTTAGTCCCAAATGCACTGTATGCGTCAAGCCAGGAAAAAAACAAATCCCACACGTCTCTTAATGAAATCAATACTGTATTTAGTTTGACCTTTCCTAAATAATGTCTTATAAATGACCCGTTACCAACAGTTTGGCTTTTTGTTATAAATGTGTGGACTCCAAGCTGAAGCCGAGATGATGACACTCCAGGTGTTACAACAGCTACGACACAAATGGCTCACTTTATTTTACTCCTATCTGGTTTTCTCTCAGTGAATAAATAGCTCTGATGGAGTTTTAGATGTTTTTTCAGATGCTGAAGAAAACAAAACGGTTCTTCCTTTTGTTGAAGTTGCTCTTGACTTCCATACTAAAGTAAGCGCTCACTCCAGCTTCATGACGAGGACGCTGCTCCACAAAAGCTGCTGTAGAAGCAAATGACCAGATCTGTGTTGCAGCACAATAATCATAGTAGCTTTGAATTCTGATTTGTTTCATCTCAAATGATGTATTTCCTTCTCTGTATAGTTGTACATCCAAACTCTAAAATATAGATTCAGCCGTGATATGGGCTTCCATCCTATTCAGTAAGGACAAACGTGTCAGTATTGGATGTTTAGTGCAGGATGATGACGTCTCTTTGCCAGATATTAGTTTTACTTCCGAGTCCTTCTTAAAGTTTCCTTTCGACATGGAAGTACCAGAAGGACTTTGGTTAACAGCAAGCACACGTTGAACTTTAGCCAGCGCATCAACAAGGTGCTGCCCGACAGCTACAAGAGACCGAACCTGATGAAGATCAATGACTTCTACTTCAGCTGCTTTCCTCCACATTGGGCCTGTCTGGAAAGAGGAGGAGCTGGAGACTGTAAATTATCCAGAATTATTCAAACTTGCCCTTTATGGAAGTTGAAAAGGTTGATGTGTGTGTGTTTGTGAATATCCTGTCTTGGAAATGAGAGACGGGCGGCCTTTAACCTGCCGATGGGACCCCATCTATACTTTAATGAAGTCATCAACGGTCAAATTACATTTTTCCATGACGATGAGGGAATAAAGGCCCGCATGCAGTTTGTAGAAGACCCTCTACGTCTTGGTGGCGGTGAATATCCGTCCGTCTGGTTAGTAGTATCGCTGATAAACACTGCACACTGACTCAAAACCAGAGAATTGTTGAACTACTTTGTGTCAAATTACACAAATGATATGCAGCGTTCCCTAAGGCATCTACATCCTCATGTCCTTTTCCACATGCATGTCTCAAAAAGGAATCCAGTCAGTCACTAGTGCTTGTTTATTCATTCTCTACCTTCATATCCATACATACACACATACTATATATATATACTGTATATGTACGGAAAACATAAGCATTTCAAGGTTTAAATGTTCTGTAACATGACACATCAAAGTGGAGTCAAACTTTTATTTGTTTGTTCATTTGTTTTGTCAACATGATCAATAAAAATGCCATGAATATAATTGTGTTGGTACTGTGAGTTGTAGATGGCTTAATAGGTCCCTAAGTATTTTTATTTATTTTTAAATCAAATGTACTTAAAGAGAATATTAAGCTTCTTACAGGTTGGAGTTTGACTTGATGGTCAATAGTGCATTCATCATCATGATTCAATGTTGGCATCTGTGTTATAATTATTAATAAACTACCTGCTCTGTTCTGTGATGTCTTCACTGATCAGAAGTATTTAATTTTTGGAAGGACGCACAGCATTTCAAAAAGGAGGTTGGCACCAGTCAGTGCAGTGTTCCCTGTCGAGAGGGAAAGAAAACTGTAAACAACAGTCATACTCATGAAATACTACAATTTAATAAGATATATATATATATATATATATATATATATATATATATATATATATATATATATATATATATATATAATTTAAAAAGTACCCGTCGTGTCGTAGGGGGGCGACACCTCCACAAGATCACATCCAACAAGGTTCAAACCTCGGCAGCCACGAATGATCTCAAGTCCCTAAAGATTCAACGTTCAAGATGTTTTTACTGCCATAAGCACAAATAACAGTTATTCTATACAATGATGAATTTATTTTGTAGAATTACAATAAACTTAAGGTAAAAAAAAGGCACAAAATATAAAAGATATAATAGTATTGCACAAAAATATGATAATAGTATTGCTATGATAAAATATGATGAACTATAATAATAGGATTGCTATGATATGATAAAATATGATAATAGTATTGCTATGATAAATAAGATAGAATATGATAATAGTATTGCTATGATAAATGCGATAATATGATAATAGTATTGCTATGGTAAATATATGATAATATAATAGTATGGCTATGATAAGATGATAAATATGATAATAGTATTGCTATGATAAATGCGATAATATGATAATAGTATTGCTATGGTAAATATATGATAATATAATAGTATGGCTATGATAAGATGATAAATATGATAATAGTATTGCTCATAGTATCTTTATACACTCTGCATTGCTATAACATTACATTTGTCGGAAAGTTCACGTGTCGATGATTTCGGGACGACAACAACCAAATCCAACCAAGACAACAAAAATATGTCAATATTCATACAGACGAGGAGATGAAAGGGAACAGAACATTCCCTCGTGTCAAAAATAGAACGTTGGATCTCTAAATGAGAGTTCTTGTTCTGAACATTTCGATCTGACGGCTGCGTCATCAGGCGACGTTAAAAGAGCGTTCAGAGGGATCAAAGTCTGCTCCACTCGTCACCTGGATGGGCGTCAGCCCCGCGATCTCCGGGGTGCCGGTTCCAGGAGCGAAGCCCGGGTCTAGAGCGTCGATGTCGAAACTGAGGTAGACTGGACCGCTGCCCATCTGAGCCCTGACCTCAGCCATGAGAGGCGCGAGAGATTTGAACCAGCACTCTTCCACTTGGACCACACGGAAACCCTGCACGGGACACAAATGAAGGTTTTTGTTGTCACTTTTTTTCTTCGATATGGAACATTAATACTGCACAACAGCCAGTTTGAGCTCCATGTCACAGGAGGAAAAACCCTGGTCCACCGTGCTGCCTGGTGTCATTTATGCTGGTTTACGGACGATGTTTACATGCACACAATATTCCACTATTATACCCAAAAGTAAAATATTACACATTTGATATGGGTCATGTAGGCCAGCACTGTACATTATTTCTGATTAAGACTTTTAAGATATGCCAATTATGCAGGTTTTAGGAGAATTATTTGGACATCTTTTTTATGGCTGGTTGTCAAAATATCTGGCAATCATATAGTGTATATTAAATATACCCAGGTGTCTTTAATCTCATGTTAAATAAACTTCAATTATTAGAGCCACATACCAGTCTGCTCATATGGTAAAAAAAAAGAAAAAAATAAGTGTGCAAAAATGTAGAAAAATAAACTTTTTTAGAATAATGCAGCACATTACGCTATAAGTTTAAGTTGATGTGATCGAAAGTAAATGTAACTATTTTAATAAACAATATTTTAGTAAATGCAGTTAAAATGTAGTTAAAGACATTATGTTGAAAACTGGGATGTGGATGTTTTTTTTTAATATTTCATTGACTAAATGATTAATTGACCACAAGCAGCGGAACAATAGTTTGTTCCAGACCTATATTATTCTAATTAGTCCTAGTTTTTGTTTCTTTTGCCATGACAACAATATGCTTCATGTGTTGTGTACCAGTGATGACACCTTGAGCCTCTGATGAACACTTTGTCTGAGCCGTACAACCAGAATGAGGCCTTGTGCTTTAATGGTTTCTGCATGGCCTCCAGTACTCCAGCAGCGGTACCTGTGCCCGGCTCCATTCGTAGGAATCTGGAGAGTAACCCGTACCGCGCAGGCCGATCTGGACCACCCTGTTGCAGTCCAGGAGCCCTTCCTCCACACAGCGCCTGAACGGAGTCCCGTGTCCGATCTTCTCCCCCAAGACCACGTCGCTGGTGTCAGCGTGAGCGTCCACGTGGACCAGACCCACCGGGCCGTGCCTGACAAATTATTACAGAAAAATTACAGGATTACAGCAGCATCGCTCACAGTAAATAGAGATAAAGATCAAGTGATATAAATAAACAGTAGAACAGTAATAAAACACAACTAAACAGTAAGAAAAACATATTAAATATACAGATGGAATAAAAATAAAATAAGTAAGTAAAAAATGTGTATAAAAGTATTGCACTGTTATTTATGGGAGCCCATTCCCGCCACACACACACATAAAAAAGAATTAGCAGCAAAAAAAACAAAATTCGGACCAAAAAGAAAAAAAAATTCGGACCAAAATTTTTTTTTAAAAAGGACAAAAGAAAATAAAAATCGACTTTTTTCCCATTGACTTGAAAAAAGGCAAAAATTAGGACCAAAAAAAAAAAAAAAAAAGGCGATTTTTTTTTTTTTTTTTTTTGGTCCTAATTTTTTATTTTGTGGCGGAAATGGGCTTCCATAGCTACTGTATAGGAAATAAAAGTTTTTAAAAAAACCCTGTGTTTACAAAGTAAATGAACACTTTGGGTTTTGGACTGTCGGTCAGACATCTGAAGATCTCTCCTTGTTCCTAGTTCTCAGGACTATTATTTTTCTTTTCATACAGACTAAAAGATGAATCGATTATTCTAAAAAATAAATACAGCAGATTAATTGACAGTGAAAAATAGTTGTTAGTTGCTGCCCTAAAACACAAAGGCCTTTTAAAACGTGTGTTCACCATGAAAACGTCGAGCTCGTCCAGGCAATGTAATGGTCATCTGATTAAATACATAACCTGCAAGACAATAAAGCAAAGTCTACTTACTTCTCAGCAACCGCTTGCAGGATCGGATATGCAATTGTGTGATCGCCACCTGTCGACACCAACAAGGAAAATGAAACGACAGTTTATGAGGAAATTAAAACGGCTGCTTCTTCTTTTCCTTCAGCTGCTCTCACCCATAGTCAGAGGGATGCAGCCAGTAGCCAGGATCTTTCTGTAGGCCTCCCTGATGCGTTTGCAGGTGTCCTTCAGGTCATACACATTCACATTGACGTCCCCGATATCCGCCACCATGAGGGACTCGTAAGGCGCTGCCCTGGTGCCGCTGTTGTAAGATCTCAGCAGCGCAGATTCTGCTCTGATCTGCCTCGGACCAAACCTGCAGCAGTGGAGCGAAAGATCTGCTGTTAATGTCAATGCTGTGGAACAAACTGGACCCTTTCGGACTGTTGTTACATGAGATTGAGCTGAGTTATGTCTACCTCAGTGCATCACCAAAGGTACATTCAATTCACGGTAACACAAAACACCAATAAAGGATACAAATTAGAATAATTTAATAGGGCAGGTAGCAACAAAGAAGTCACAAGGAAGTCGACTTAATTAAATATAATTAGTATACTCATGATTAATGTGCTAAAGGAGTGCCATTTTTGATGTACCAACAATGTACTTAGTACTAATTAATTACTTATACTACTTATATATCAAACGTGCTAATAAAACACAACCTCACATCTCCCATCATGCAGAAAAATTACAAGGTTATTCCTAGACAAAGGAAAGTTGTTGTATCATCTTGGTGTGAGCTACATTCTGAATGCAGGAATGTAAAAATAATAATAAATTGAGCTCTGAATACGTCTTATAATAATAAGTCTTCTTTATGCAATTTGCTGATTTGTTATAAATCTGTCATACACTTTATATAAAAGAGTTGCATGTAGTGTTTAACTCTCTAATAAGTTAGATAAATGATAAAAGGAGGTACAGGCTAATTATAGCCAACAGCAACCCCCCCCCCCCCCCACACACACACACACACACACACACACACACACAAACACACACACACACACACACACACACACACACACACACACACACACCTTGCTCCAGGTCGGTTTGAGGTCCCGGTATCAATTGGGACCCCGATAAAAGCCGCGTCGAGCCCGTCCGCCGTCTCCTGGTACGGCAACTTGGCCATGGTGGAGATCCCCGACACTCTTGCCACGAACTCGGCGCTCGGTGGCACATTGTAACGTTTCCCCGAGCAATTCCTTTTGGGACTTGTGCACAGGACTCGTCTGCCGCTGCAGAGAATCAAAGTTGGACTTTGAATTAGTCGAGTGAAGTCCGCGGCAGCAGCTGTCCCACTGTGCGTAATAGCGCGAGCAACACAAAGGGTCCTCAAATAAGAAAGCATAATTGCCAAAGATAAGATTAATACGATGTGCAGCTGCGCGGTTGGTGTTTCTGACTGGACTTCGACCGCTAACTTGTGAGTTTCCTCGGAAAATTCTGTTTCAGCCGCAGAGGAAAGCACCAAAAGTACCACAAGATGCTTTTACACGTCTTCCTCAAATGACCACACGCTGCTGTGTTGCACGTGTCACCTCCCGTCATCACATACACGCTACAGATATCACATCACCTCGAGAGAAACATGCATAGAGCTACTTTTTCACGACGTTCATTCATCTGCGTGTGCGTTTCAAAATTACGAAATGGTTGTGTGCGTGAAGGCAGCACGAGTCCATAAATAGGCCAAACGGTCACGCAGCCGTGGTGAGAGTGGCAGACGGTGCAAAAACAAATATTTATCTAATTGTTCTTAGATTTACTAACCAGATTTGAGAATCTCGACACGATACATATTAATGAGAGAAAAATAATGAGAGAAGTCAACATTTTAGACTTTTGTTTTTGACTAATTTATGCATAATGAAAACAACCCTCATGATTAACAGTATGATATAGTAAGTAAAGGTTTGGAGATTCAATGTAAGAATTGCAATACAGCGAGACAGAATTAGCGAAATTGAGATGTAGAAAAATGAAATGAAATAGAAAGATGCCTGCAGACCTTCACACGGACACGTGTGCACACGCCCGCCATCTGGTGGCCATCACAGTGCACTACAGGCAGCAGGTGTCTGAATAGTGATGAACATTGAACATCGTCGTCCATAGTGCCAGGACGAATGTGCAGTAACCCCCATGAGCCCAAGCAACACTTTATGAGTAAAGTCATAGTTTAAATACTTGTTGGTGTACACATGTTGCTTTGTGTTTGGATCACTGAACATTATTTGATTTATTGTGAATTCACAGTGAATTTCTGGCAACTAGTTGCATCACTTTCACAGTCAAAAATTGTAAAACATTTTCAAGTTAAAATCTACTTTGTAGGTTTTTATAATCGTTCTAAATTAACTTTAAATCCAGATTCCGGTTCCAAAATTACACAAATGGCAACCGGACCTATACAACTAACGCTATCTGGTTCAAACGATTAAATAATTTAAAAAACAAACAAACAGTAATTTAGATGGACATATTTGACATCACTCAACTTAACATAACTAAATCAGTCGGGATGCAGTCAGGATGACGCAGCTCGTGTCCAGTACACACTAGTCATGGCTGTAATAGCCACGCCCTGCATTCATTTCACATTGTTTATTGTAAAATATTAATGTGAAGTCATGTAAAAAAAATCATGTACATGTTGATAACATATGCATAAAATAATATGCATTTGAATCTGTTGTAATGGACGTGTGTAGCCCGCTGCACCAAATCATCAACATCTCCTCCAAATGAGGGTTTTAGGGTCAAAGTCGTTTCTCAGCCACAGTTTCTTTGGTTGTTGTGGTCGTGGTCGTGAAACAGTTACTGCTACGGGAAGCGGTGAGGCTTCACTTGCGCACTTCTCCTGCTCTCCTCCAGAGGCAGAGCGCGCGTCCGCGTCAGCAGATCCGCTTCAGACACCGCGCACCTCCGACGCGAACACTCCTCAGACTTGTCTCGTTACATTGCATAATAGCGACAAGCCATCATGGTAAGTGCGCTTTTAAAAAATATAATTTAGCAAGTTGTATTCCCAGATGGATTGTGTATCGATTGCCTAAGCTGAATGAAAATGGATGGGGAGGAAAATTAGTCTCCTACACGAAAATTTCTTCAAATGTACCATTTGTTGTCTCGACATATTCTGCAGACCATAACGACTATAAATTGTTTAATTGTCCATATTCTTTTCCATGAGATGACGCCCCCCCCCCCCCCCCCCCCCCTGCTTTCCTGCACAACAAACTCCTACCTAATCCTCTTCCCACATAACTCGTCTAAATCTGTTTAGATAACATGTGTTCCACAGTAACGTACCAGTTTGTATATAAAGCCTATTTGGGTATTAAGAAAAGTTGTAAATAAGATTGTATTATTTGTTATAAGTTCCATCAATTCACCTGTCCATTTTTCAGAAGATAATTGTATGTGAAATGATGATTTTTCTGTCCTTGTGTGTCACATAAAATGAAGTAACCTTTACTACACAGCTGATGTTTATTCTGTAGAGGAATAAAACCCCCAATTTGAAATGACACGTAAATGTCACTGGGAATGAGTCTTTTTAAAGAGACAGCTCTGCATCGTGTGTGACCTAGATAATCCTCTTCGCAGTAATCCTCGGCGGCCTCATGTCGCAGCAGAAAAAGAATGAGTGCTTGTAAAACAAACGATAGACTGAACCCCGGTCAGACATGCAATCATAAATAATATACTGGTGTAATAAAAGCCTTTCATGCACTGAGCGACTAATCATTCAAAGCATGTTTTGTGGTGATCTGTATCATCCATTTAAAGAAGATCTCCAAGACAATCCTCCATTTTAATTAGCAGCAATGGTTGTGGTTTGTCAGCACCGCAAGACGGAATATTATTGTGTGGATTATAGTTAATTCATTAATCCGAAGCTTCTTTCTCCCACCACCCCACCCCCAGCGTGAGTGTATCTCCATCCATGTTGGTCAGGCTGGCGTCCAGATTGGCAATGCCTGCTGGGAGCTTTACTGCCTGGAACATGGCATCCAGCCGGACGGAACGATGCCCAGCGACAAGACCATCGGAGGGGGAGACGACTCCTACAACACCTTCTTCAGCGAGACTGGAGCCGGAAAGCACGTCCCCAGAGCCGTTTTTGTGGACCTGGAGCCCACTGTCATCGGTAAACACACTCATTAAATCTAGAAAACATGTTGTAGTCGTGATTTGATTTAGTCAAACCCTTTTAATTTTTTTTTTATTGGGTCTGTCTCCCTATAGATGAGGTGCGCACTGGGACTTACCGCCAGCTGTTCCACCCTGAGCAGCTGATCACTGGTAAGGAGGATGCTGCCAACAATTACGCCCGCGGACACTACACCATCGGCAAAGAGATCATCGACATCGTGCTGGACAGGATCCGCAAACTGGTGGGTAACATGTCAGGATGGATTCATTCCAGATTTTAAATTAAAGCTATAGCTGTGTATCTCAAATATCTCCCTCTGTTCCCTCAGTCGGACCAGTGCACCGGCCTTCAGGGCTTCCTGGTTTTCCACAGCTTCGGCGGTGGCACCGGCTCCGGTTTCACCTCTCTGCTGATGGAGCGTCTGTCCGTGGACTACGGCAAGAAGTCCAAGCTGGAGTTCTCCATCTACCCGGCTCCCCAGGTGTCCACCGCCGTGGTGGAGCCCTACAACGCCATCCTGACCACCCACACCACCCTGGAGCACTCCGACTGCGCCTTCATGGTGGACAACGAGGCCATCTACGACATCTGCCGCAGGAACCTCGACATCGAGCGTCCCACTTACACCAACCTCAACAGGTTGATCAGCCAGATCGTGTCCTCCATCACCGCTTCCCTTCGCTTCGACGGCGCCCTCAATGTCGACCTGACGGAGTTCCAGACCAACTTGGTGCCGTACCCCCGCATCCACTTCCCTCTGGCCACCTACGCCCCCGTCATCTCCGCCGAGAAAGCGTACCACGAGCAGCTCTCGGTGTCGGAAATCACCAACGCCTGCTTCGAACCCGCCAACCAGATGGTGAAATGTGACCCCCGCCACGGTAAATACATGGCGTGCTGCCTTTTGTACCGCGGCGACGTGGTGCCCAAAGATGTGAACGCCGCCATCGCCACCATCAAAACCAAGCGCTCCATCCAGTTCGTGGACTGGTGCCCCACCGGTTTCAAGGTCGGCATCAACTACCAGCCGCCCACTGTGGTTCCTGGTGGAGACCTGGCCAAGGTCCAGAGGGCCGTGTGCATGCTGAGCAACACCACCGCCATCGCAGAGGCCTGGGCTCGGCTCGACCACAAGTTTGATCTGATGTACGCCAAGCGTGCGTTTGTTCACTGGTATGTGGGCGAGGGGATGGAGGAGGGAGAGTTCTCTGAGGCCAGAGAGGACATGGCCGCTCTGGAGAAGGATTATGAGGAGGTTGGAGTCGACTCTGTTGAGGGAGAGGGCGAGGAAGAGGGAGAGGAATATTGAAAGGGATATATATAAGCACCAGTTAAACATTAAACAAATTATTGAATTTGTTCCTAAGCACATTCCAAAGTGTCTGTTGTCTCATTCATTACCAGCATGCGTATGTTCAGAGTCGTAGGACATCACAATGTCAGATTGGCTCTGTCCTAAATAAAGTTTCTGCAAAGTAAAGTTGTTTTGTGTTATTTATCACTTGTTTTTTTTAAATATTTGTGTCAATACCGACGGAAACAAGATCAGTTGGAGATTATTTGTCCTTCATAATCTTGAACTATTTCATTAGAATTATTAAATCAGAATTATGAAGGAAAAAAAAGTATGACATAAAAAAGTCAATATTATGAAAAAAAAAGTATGACAAAAAAAAAGTTACAATTATGAAAAAAGAAAAATCAGTCAGAAAAAAAGTGCGCTTTTTTTTGGTCAGACTTTTTGTGGATGTGTAATTATGATTCATACTTCTTTTCGGACAGGTGCTTTTATTCTGAAACAGCTGAAAAAAATCGACATGCATCTAAAATATTTTTCACCATCTCTCATATGAAAATGTGCACACCGTATTGTATCCCTCACTGTCCACGTGATAATGATTGTTATTATGCCTGGTATGATTATATAAGTATCATTAAGTGTGAAGGGTTAAAGAAATCTTCAAATTCAAATGATTTGTATATCATCTACTGGAATATACACAGTAAAACGTTTGCAACAAACAAACCACCAGTAAACCATCATAACGGCTTTGTGCAAGAGCAAACATGGACGTAAAGTGCAAACCACAGGAACACAGACGAAACTAAATCCCACCCTCGAAGTCGGTCAATAATCTGCACGATCAACACTAACTACCATTATCATTGCAATAACTATGTAGTGTCGGGGTTGTTTTTTTCATGCATTCATCAGTCCGAAACCTTTAGTGCACAGACCAATTTCAATGCAACACACAGGGAACAACAACTGTAGCTTTGGGTCTTTCCGAGCAAATATCTAAAGTGCATTAGAGCTTGTAAAAGAAAATATTCACTCTCATAAATGAAACACATTGATACATTCCATCCCTGTGCCAATTTAGTTGTTTGGTGTTGACAATAATTCTAGAAAAGATACCAGAGACAATAAAGTTCTTTCTCCAACACAATTCTAGGAGATGAAGATGAGAAATCTGAGCAGCTACAGACAACACAAGGACGTGGAAGTGAAATTCAAAGCGAGTTTTAACTTGAGGCTCCCGATCAATTCATATCTTTGTCCCTCTAAACTGTGTGTCTGAATGAGTGGGAGTGGATCTATTCTGACAGAACGCAGGCCTGGCGCTGCTCTCGCCCATACAGGATGAAGCCCACAGCGGTGCGCAGGTCCTCCAGGTCCAGGTTGGACAGGAAGCTCCTCTGAAGCTCCGCCTCCACCATGTTCCCGCTGGGTCCGCGGCAGCTCTTCAGGAGAACAACGGCCGACTGGCACAGGAGCCAATCGGCCAGCTTTTTCATGCCCACACTGTCCTGGTTGGCTAGGACCTTCCGTCCCCAGAGGCTAAGATGTAGCATGTTAGCTGCCACGCGGGCACTGGGGCGCTGCAGAGCGATAGTTGACACACATAAGTATTGTAGCAGAGCTAGTTGTACGTGAATCAGAATGTTTTGTTATTTGAAAAGGATTTCAAGATCTCAAAGAGGCCCTATGTTACCTTGCTTGGGCTCCTTCTGAGGAGGAATCGGATCGTCAACTGCACGTCAGCTGGAACATCGGAGGGCAGAGGAGGAAGCTGCTCCTCCTGGTAGTTCTTGCTCTCCAGTCTCACTGCTCGATAGAATGGGTTCGGCTCCCCGAATATCTCATAGGAGATGGCGCCCACTGCCCAGGCATCCGCCTTGCTGTAGTCAATCACCACACCGCACCCTGGAACTGCAGTGATCACCTTTGGGCAGACACGTCGTGATCGTAATATTAAGATTAACTGTAATGCATTGTAATATTGTACAAGTGGTTGTTTTTCTTGGTGTGTCAAACTTGTCGTATGTATACGTTCCTTTTGTTGTACGTTTTCAAAAATATTATACATGTGTGTGTTTAGACATGTAGGCATGTTTAGATATGCGTTGTCTACAACTGATAATGCTTTGTTTCTTCTTTGAACAAGTTTCTCTTATAGACCGATCTGCAATTGTTGGCGATTCTTCTTTTACTGAATCAAAATAGACCCTTTTTCATGAAAAATATGAGTGCGCATGTTGGGGTTTTCACCCGGACCATAAGCAAAACATCTAAATAAAACCATTTTGTGGTTAATGCCCTTGCATAACTTGACAAGCTATTGCTCATTACCCTACATTCATTGCCAGACTGCACGTGAACACTTGTGTGCGTCACCATTGTTTGCAAACTGTAAAAAGGTCTATCAATAACTACTCATGCCTACCTCAGGGGCCATTAGGGAGGCATTCCCTCCTCTGTTGACCCACATGCTGTTGAATGGCAGCTGTAGATTAGAGTCACTCTGCGCCAGGCAGCAGCCAAAGTCCGTAATCACTAAACGAGGGCATCCGTCTGCAGAAATGCAAAATCAATATGACATTTTTTTTTTACATAGAACTGATGGAATCAGATTTTTAATTGATGTCTGGGTTGTTTTCCTGCTAAATGAATATCGATCTAACCCGAGTCAAACTCCAGCAGCACGTTGTCTGATTTGAGATCCCTGTGAGCAACGCCCTGTCTGCACAGGTGGTCCAGCCCCTCGAGGAGCTGCAGCACCATCAGAGAGCCCTGCCTGCGGCCGGGCGTGGACACCTCCAGGTACTGTCGCAGTGTCAAGGGGTAGCTATAGCACAGAAGAAGACAGCATATTAGTCCTACTCAACTGGATGCCTCAAGTTTTTCTGAAATTGTGAAGCATTCACAAGAAAAAGCAACATATATCAGCGTGGTTGGCACTGACAGGTATTGCTCATCAAAAATGCCTCTTTGTAGCAAGACTACTGCACAGAGAGCTGTCAGAGTTGCAGGTAACAGACTTTACCCACGACTGTGCAGCATGACATTAGATTACGACTGCTCGTGGTATGATTGACTGATTGTTTTTAAATCATTGCAAGAGGGTGAACTATGGCAGGTCTTACTTCTTCATGACGAGGAAAAGAGTGCGATTGTTGCCCAGACCATCAGGGTTGAGCCTGGCAGGCAGCACATCTGGATACTCTTCCTGGGCACCCGGTAGCAATGGGACGTCCGCCGTGAAAGCCCGGAACACTCTGATCACATTCGGGTGTGCCGACACTCTTTTGGGTAGGATTTCCCCAAAATGTCTGCATGTAGAGATATCGCAGCAGTTCAGCATCGGTCCGACACCCTGTTCAGGACCGCGGGTCTAGGAATGGCTGATAAAAAGCACTGAAAGTTCAACACGTACCCATCAAGAGTGATTTCTTCTTTCTCCTGCTTTAAGGCCAGGGGGCCTGCAGGCACCAGCTCCTGTGACATGGATTTTAATATCGCCTCACTTGACGATCCCGCCTGCAAAAAAAAGAAAATGGCATCAAAACTACCTGTCAGTGCTGATTTGTTCTTGTCATCCGTTGCAATGGACCAACACCTAACGCTGTGGGTAAAAGTGTACAATACTGTAGAATACTGACCCCAAAGTTCCACATCATCTTGACAGCCATCGGGAAGTTTCTCAGCGAGCAGCATGTCAGAGATCGAGCCTTCGTCTCCCCTTCGTCTTCCTCTTCTCCCAGCTCAATCAATGAGCACTTGCCGTTACTCTGCTGAGGTGCAAACCGAGCCGCAGCCTCGTACACGGCAGCGTTGGAGCCTTTCCCAATCTGATTCCCAATAATGTAATCCTCCAGTTTATATCCAGAGGTTAATGGCTCAAATGGCCTCTGGAATCTTTTCTTCCTGAACACCGCCTGCAAATGGGGAGAAATATTTTGCAGAAACATGAAGATGCAAAAAGGTAGAGGTGTTCACGTTCTATCCTATGATCTTTATTCATGGATTAAACCTCCCAATACATATATAATTAATTAATTATATAATTCAATAAAGTGTTGGGATCTTAAACACTATAAATATGTCTTAACACATAATAAACTGTAGGCTTTTACAAACTTAAACACATCAACTGGCAAGGACTTAAAAAGCATCACATTAGTAGTAGTAGTAATAGTACTGCCAGTGAAAGTAGTAGTTGTAGTGAAGTTGTAGTAAAAACAGTAGTTACTGCAGAGCGGGTGGGCAACTTCGATTGAGTATCAAGTCTCAATAAAACCTTTGATAACTCGCAATACTAAACTTGTGGTAAAACTACTCTAATTCTTTACTAAAGTAACTGGGAATACAACAGTACACACATTTAATTACACTAAAATGTCTGTAGAGAATATTAAGGATATAGAATGTCGTATTACACATTATATTGTTATTCCCACAATACTGAAATTTATTTTGAAATTTTATTTTGATATATATATATATATATATATATATATATATATATATATATATATATATATATATATAATGTATAACAATGTACACATTGTATGTTGTACACATTGTATGTTGTGTTACAATTTGAAATTGTGTTGTGTACATTCAATCACCGTAATAAATATTATAGTTAAATGTAGTAGATTAGAAGTTGATAGTAGTAGAAAATACTTCAGTAAAGTAACGTTACACTACGTTAGAGTTACTACATAGCAAGTAACCAAAAACTACGTTAGAGTTACTAAATAGCAAGTAACCAAGTAACCAAAAACTACGTTAGAGTTACTGAATAGCAAGTAACCAAGTAACCAAAAACTACGTTAGAGTTACTGAATAGCAAGTAACCAAGTAACCAAAAACTACGTTAGCGTTACTAAATAGCAACACTTTAAGGAGACATCATACCTGGATCTCGTCACATGTCGCCGCACTCTTCCTGTCGTCCTCCAGCTGTTGTTCGATGAGCCCCACACCGAGACCGAAAGCCAGAAACACGGCCCTGTTGCGCGGGGACCCGCCGCCGAACCTCCTCCTGAAGCCGGCGGACTGGAGCTGTGCGGCCAGGCCCCTCAGCGAGGTGCGGTAGTAGCGGTACCGGGACGGCAGGAAAGCCTGAGGCTGTACGGTGCGGCCCGACGGGCCGACGACACGGAAACGGTCCGCTCGGAGCTTCGCTGCCAATCGGCCGCCCGACTTGAGGAGACCCAGCTGGAAGACCGAGCGGCCCAACTCCAGCCCCCGGCTGATAGCGTGTTTTACGGACATAATTTACCCGGATGGGTACCCCAAAAAAATCGTATCAGACAGTCCTCACCTCGGGTACACCTTCATGCAAGGACAGTGTTATGGTAAACACAACGGCTGTTACTGAGCATGCGCGAGAATGACGGACGTAAATAGAGTCGCGCAGAGATGACGTAACGTTATTTATGTAGGTCAATTGGGAAGAAACACAGAAAACTGCAACGTAATGGTCGTTCAAGTTGCAATTAACTCGAATTTCCCAACATAAACACATTCAACGTTGCACGGCGATGAATTACATGTTGGTATATTTATTGTTTTACTTTAAGTAGTGTAATAGTGTTTGTGTTGTTGAATTTGCATCACGTACGTAATGTATCTGCAACATTCGTTATTTACATTTTATTTGTGCTTCTTTGTAAGTATTAGTACAACTAGCCCACTTCTCTCGTCTCATTTGACAGGATTCCTGCAGATCCATGAAATGTCTTGCATTAGAAATATGTACCCAAAGGATTAGTAGCTCATTTACAGATGTTTACTTGATAGATCGTCTCGATAACTGCACAGTGTTATTCATCAGTAGATGTGTGTGTGAAGCTCAGAGACTTGAGCCCAATCAATGTCAAGGTTCTGCTTTTCATTTTGTGTTTGTATTCTAGTTACATTGCTAAAACAAATAAATAATTTAAATAATTAGGTAAATATACATGGGTCGAAATTGACCCGTAACACCATAGATGTTACTAAAGGTAATAATATTAAAATAAAAAAATAATAAAACACATTTATTTGAGAGATGTGTTCAAATACCCCTCAGTAATAGTTAGGTAACACAACAACCTTATAATTCATTTGTATGATTCTCTTGAGGTTCATTTTACCATTTCTTTTATTGAAATTGAGGGGTATACTGACAAAGAAAAAGCACACACCAAAATATTAAAACATACAACAATACTTTTATGGATAAGGAAGCCTAACAAGGTAACGAAGAGTTGAGAAACAAATGAGATGATAGATCATTGTTTTTAGTGTATTTTACAGCTGATTAAAACATGCTCTGCACCGATCCATTAGCACAAGAGATGCTTCTAGAAAGCTAACACAAGAGGAAGGTTAATAACAAAATGAAAATAAATGGTTGATGAATAAAGCAGTTGTGTAATATAGTCTCTGCTTGCATTTCTCTGCTTTCGTGTGTTTTCATTTATCATCTTTTGTACGTTTGCCAACATTTGTAATAAAAGTCAGGGATACCGACTGAGAATTATTGACTAAAAGAGTTGATGCAACCACCTAACATGAGTCATGTGACTAACAACTAAGAGAAATCACTAATCTTTAATGTGAATTTGAAGGCTTTACTCATTCATTCAGTACTTGTAATAACTTTAGGAAAGAGCCAAGGAGTTTGGTATGCATTGAAAATATATCAATAAATAAGGCTGCTTGTGAATTAAATATTATCATTAATTTGAACCACATTGCCCAGCTCTATACTGCTTTAACATATGTACTACACCTACCACAGTAATAATAATAACAACGGATTCATTTCTGTATGTTATTTCTCTATCACGCCAATGGACAAATAAAAATCAATGAATATCAACCCTTTTTTTCAGGAAACCTGGAAAAATCTAGAGATGACTGATAACCACGGCTCCTAACATTATGAATTTCAATTACACTAAGTGTGTACACTTGACAATTAGTACTGAACACAAAGAGAGTCATTTGTGACAAACTAGGCCATTGACCAAATGGTGCAAATCAGCTGTTTGTTTTGAAATTGAATGTGGCGTTCATTAGGCGTTCATTAGGTTTAGTCGATCATCCTCTTGATCCAACTGACGTAGTTCCTCACTTTGGTGTAGACTCCAGGGTAGTATGGGTTTGCACAGCTTATACCCCAAGAAACAATGCCCTCCAATTTGCCATTGCAAATAAGAGGACCACCAGAGTCACCCTGTGGATAAAAGAATAACAATTAGAAATGATGAACAAACTAAAATGAATCTGATATAGTTATTGAAACAGGATACAAGCAGTAATGAAAAGGGGGATCAAGGTAGTGGTGATAACATGCACTACACAGATGTGGTGGTAGAGATATTTGCACTTAAATACTATTTAGTATGCAGTTTAGTATGCAAGGCAATAGGGAAAGCATTTAACACGAAATCCCAAAACCACAGACCATGCAACAACAAAAATAAAATGCTGTACCTGGCAGGAATCTTTGCCTCCCCTTCGAGATCCAGCACACAACATGTTTGGAGTGATCATCCCCCAGTAATAATAATAGCAGAAAGGCATAAGTTGCACGTCCACAGAACGGAGCACAGGTGAGAGGTAGTTATTGTAAATCTGCGTCACACCCCAGCCGCTGACCGTGCAGATGTCATTTGGACCTAGAGGAATGTTCACGTCTGGCAGATTGGCTGGCTGGATATTTTTATTCTCCGTTGCTGGTCTATCCAGCTGTAACACAGATGCCATTGTTCATCAATTACAATCAATAATGCAGACTGTATGCATTAGTCAAGAGCCCCGGTGTTTCACACTGGCTCTCCTATACTTGCCTTCATGAGCATGATGTCGTTGTTGAATGTCTTGTACTCGTAGTTGTGGAAATATATCCGTATTACATCAAAGACCTGTTCAAATCCTTCTGTCAACTTCAGGTTGTGTTCACTTAGCACCACCTTCATATAACTGCTCCTAATGTGCAAACACAGATAAGGTAAGGTAATTCAGTATCGCCCCTTTAAATGGAAAATACAGTCAAATGCAATTTTCATTTCAGATTTCAAGAAGTCAGTGTGTCCCTGTAACTGCCTGGTGTCAGTACTCACGGTCTCCAGCAGTGGGCAGCAGAGACCACCCATTGAAGGTGCACTAAGGTTCCTCCACAGTAGTGTTTTCCATCCCTGGACTGCAAGGAGACCTGGTGTTTGACAGAGTAGGCCTCGACCTCATGTCCCCCAATGATCCTCTGTGTAAATGTCTCTGGAGACAGTGAGAACAGGTTCCCTGTGACTTCTTTTTTTTTTCTTTTTCGGTATTGCCATTAATCTTGATACAGTCTTTTTCCCCATCCTGACATCAGCCAGTGTTTTATAGATGCCACTTTCAACATAAGGTTCTTCATCTCGAGCAGGTGTTCACACCTTTTCTTCTGCACTCAGGAATGTACATGTTGTGATTGAGCAACTTACCTGACACAGAGATTGCCAAAAACAGCACAGTAGAGATTTGCAGCGCAGCCATGTTTTTACTTGTCATCTGTAATGCTGAAACATTTTTTTTTTAGAAAGAATGTATACAAAGAAACAAGTTATTAATCATGGTTAGGCAATACACATGTACATCTTTGCTTCCCTTTCCCCTCCCAGTTGATCCCTCATTCGACTATGTATGAGGCATTTTGTAGATGTAAATGTTTCACTGTAAATTACAGAATTTCATAAGCTTCTTCTGGATTAATGGATTAATAATGATGACTGATCTATTCTACTCTAAGTCACCATTTCTTTTGAAACTAGATGGACTAGATCAGTGTTTCTCAACCTTTTTTGAGTCAAATAGTTTTCAAGCCAATTACCCCCTAACCAGCGCAAAACATTTCTGGATGTGCGCAGGTGATTCCTAAAAAAAGATAATACACGGCCTGATTTATTATACAATATTTCAAATTCAGTTTATGAACTTTAAATTACTGTTTTCAAAGGATTTCTGAATGGATGGAGTACCTCCACGTACCCCCCATGTAACAACCACTGGATTAAATAAATGGTACAATTTTAACATTGTTTCCACAAAATAAATTGCTAATAGAGTTTACTATTAAAGATTTGAATCAACTTCTACGTACCTGTGAGCCCAAACACGGCAGCCTTCAGAGGATGTCTAACTGGTGGGATCAGTTCTCTCCAGTTGCCTTTTATAGAGTAAATGTATTCTTGTCCAAATCTTTTGTGAAAATTATCTTTTCGTCTCGTTTTGTACCGTTTTATCTCACGCTGCAACAATGAAAGTGACCTACAACGTGACAAAGCTGAGGAGTTCTTCTTGTGTATTATGACTCAAACGCTCTAGTTTTCTGCTTGCACCTTGGGATATGTGAGATGGGAACGCCTCGAGACGGTCATCACCATATTGTGAAAAGATTAAACGTTATGACCTTGTTGAAGTCATTAAATGAGCTTGTATTCATTTAATTGATGTAGTGGATACCATTTCTTTTTTATAAAGAATTAAAGTGACAGAAATCAATGCGTCGATGAACAGCAGTGCACTTTGGGATTTGTAGTTCATCTCATGTTACTATACAAACACGTGTCTCATTTACAAATCAACACACTCACCATATCAATTTAACAGTGTGCTTTAAAAAGTTGCATTGCCGACATTAATGCGTCTTGTGATTGGCTGTGATACAAAGAGTGTCCACATACACGTTGAAACTGACCAAAACCAGGTAGAAGATATGAATTATATTTAGGAAATTCAAACAATATTTCAGTTTTGACACTCAGATTATTCTCTGGTAGTTCATTCAGTTCTCTCCATTACAATCTCCAACAATTAACATGGCGTTGCACCACTATTGTACTACAGCCAGGTCTGTTTAGCACATTAGTTACTACAACTATGGCCCAAAAAGTGGCCCCGAATGCTTGTTCAGATACTTCTAGTTACCTCTGCTGTAATTACTATTGATTTAAAGCATCTTTTGGGTCATTCTATTCTGCATGTCATTCATCTAGACAAGATATCTCAACAAGATATACCCAGAAAGAGCCACGTTGTTCATTTCTTCCCGTTGGATCAAGAGGAAATCCCAGATGCGAAGGTGGGATACGTAATCCTTCTGCCGTGCTGTGTTGTCGGCCTCCTCCTCCTCCCAGAGGACCTACGAAGGGAGGTGGCAGACACACGCGATATCAGCTGGCTCGTTTTACGTCGCCGACTGAATTAACTGGCAAGACTATTGTTCGCTGTGATAGTTCCAGGTGGAACTTTTATTCAAGTTTCTACCAGGAACCAAAACATGTTCTCCTACGGAGAAAAGCCAAAACCCAGACGTGATGGTTCCAGTTAGTGCCTTTAGTTCTACGAGTGATTTTTTATTTAGCCAGTAAGGTCACCTTGAGGATATGAGATATCTTCTTCCAGAGAAGATACAATACAGCGGCACGAGTAGTTCCACGTGAAAACAATATCACACGTTAGGACACATACAATACATAAAACCAAGACAACGGAAATGAAAGAAGAGAGGCACACAGGTCGCCGACAATATACACATTTCACCAAAGTATGTGAGACAACAACACATTTCTTTATTGGAATACAAATGAGGGAGAATTTCTAAGGTAAGGATAGATATAGTAGTACAACAGAAATGTGATGCTGCCATTTAAAATGTTTAAATTTAAAACTTATCTGCTTGTTATTGTCAATTTAGTAATTGTGTCTCACATCATCTCAATATTTGTTTCCCTTGAAAGACGATAAATGATCAGAAGTACAGAAGTAGTTTCAATGGTTTTTTGTTTAAATTAGCTTTTACTGTATAACTGTACAACACGCAGTATTTAGAGAATGAGAACATATCATATAACTTCATAGGAATTCTGCTTTGACTCGCCAAATATATCTTTTACTCAAAACCTTTTCTCCAAAGGAGGAAATGCAACAGGAAGCCAGCACAGATATTAGTGCAGATGATGGGAAGTGATGACAGCGGTACACTGATGCCACATCAGCACCATTCAAGACTGTAAAACAAGAATATCTCTTGATCTGAATGTCTCCTTGCCAGTGAAACATTTAGTCAGAGCCGTGAATTATCCCTTTTTTTTCGTAATAAAAAACTACTGCAGCTCATTTAAAATAATTCAGGATGAGTTTACAGTCTCACAGATGAAATCCAATCTAAGCTGCCAGACGGATGAATGTGAGAACGCTGGCAGCCATGTGCTATGATGACAGCGCTTGGATGGAAGAGGGGACCTTTTTCCAGGTGGGGGAAAAGGCAGCGGTCAGCACTCTGGGGACGTGAGCGCTCAGACATCAGTAGCACAGAGGGCGACAGAGAGGGCTATTAGCCAGCGGAGGTCAGGAACTCCACAGAGGGATTGTGGCGGTGACAATACCTGACTGAACTCTGCTCCATTGTTAATGACAGCCAGCCCCTTAGAATAGATGTGGAGCAGCGGCGCCGGCTCAATGTGGTCGGATATAAAAGCCGTTGCTGCAGCTTTTCATCTGTCCAAAAACCCTCATTAATCCTTCCTGGAGGAAACAAGTGAGAGGAAACTGCAGTGATGAAGAGCTGCAGAGACCCGTACTGTATCCCCTTTTCATTTAGGTGGGATAGCAGCCCGTTTGATCCGTGTACTGAGCTTCAGACTTCAGTTGCAAACTGCAATCTGTCAAATATTGGACGCAGCTGACAGGCCCACGACAGCAGAGCCGCTGTGCCGCATGACACATCTGGCAACGCAAAGTTCAAGCTTCACCTTTTGTGTGACCTCGGTCAACGGAGGCGATCAAATGAACGAGGGCAGCTTGAGTAAGTCATGGAAGAGTTGAGACACGGGCCGTGCCGCGGTTCAATTATAAATCGGTCCGGGACAAGGGAGGTGACTATGGAAACGGAAATAGGAACTAAGGAACTCTAAGAAACCCGAGAGTGCAGGTGTGAGGCATCACGTTAAGATTACACCGGCAGTGCGCAGGTGATTCCTCACTCTGAGAGTCGCCCTGCTCTCCATCCCCATTGTCTCACCATGGACATGTCATCGTTGGTGCTTTGTATCCTGTTTGAAGTCCTGGGTGTAAACTGTAAGTACGACTTCTTTATCTCCAATGTGCAGCCGGTTACTGCGACAGGAATGTCGGGATGCAGACTCACAAAATGACAGTTTTGGGGGGGTTCATATATTAAATACTGCATTCACTGTCAAGGGGATGATCGTGTTTCTTATAAGTTATTTCCATCCCTTGTGTCAATGTTTGCAAAGTTGCCTTTTACACCAACGAGTGAGCTGCCTTTAAAATAAATCTGGCCGAGGACAGCAGATGAAAATTAGCTTCTCAGGCTCACTTACAGTTTTACTGTTGATTGGTGTGACGTGTTCCTCCACAAAAAAGCTGTGCTACCTTTTAGCTGTGACATTGGCAGTCCTGATGCTCCCTCTTTTGACAATAAAGTGTGACTTAGAGACATTTAATCTGGGCATCCTTCCCCCCCCGACAGAGTAACAGGACGATGGCTGAATTGGCATAAATTGTACTATGAAATTATAATTATACAAATGTAAAAACATATATATTTCAGTTCCTAAACGGACGTTTTCTTTGTGATATTATTTAGGATCCAGTTAGTAAGTCTTCTGTAATAACACTGATTAAGATACATAATCTGTCCATAATCCTGATTGCAGAAATTGCTGATCTTTTTATTTTTATTTTAAAGTTTCATTTGAAGCTTCTGAAGTATTTTCAGTAACAGATGAAATACGTATAATATATACATAGCGGGGCGCCATGTCTGCTCATCTCGTGACTCGACCTGCATAAATGTTGAGTCACTGCTGCAGCGGCCCGGCCTCTTCATGCATCTCCAACGTCCACACAATCTACTAAACAACAAATCTTCATTTAAAATATGAATTCCTTGTAACATACACAATGTTATTCAGTTTCATCAAAGATAGATTTCTAGATAAAGAACTTTTAACAATCAAAAGGTCACTCAAAGTGTACTTATTCACCGATATAACTTGAAACCAGGGACAGCAGATGAAGGCAAACAACACAACAACAATAAGTCATTGTGGCCACCACCACCACCTCCTTTTGTGCCTGGCAATTATGCCACAAAGATAAAAACGTGAAAGGAGACACCTGAAAAACATCTTGAATGCTTCTGCAGGATAACTGGGCAATACTTAGACAATACTGCAGACTGGGGATGGAAAAAAAAGAAGGTTAATCTGGACTAATGGCAGCAAAGTACATACAGCTAGCACGCAGTTTAGCAATGTGTGCGGCGACCAAGAATCTATTATATTCAGCTCACATTACACAGATTAGGAGACACATTGTTGGAGGTTTAGTTTCAAAGTCACTACACAACGCTTCTCAGCGCTCATGTTTGTATGTATGGGTATCTCACACCTAATCCATGCCGTGTATAAATGTCTAAATAGATGGAGTTACCGTTTCGCTCTGGACACGCTGCTAATAATAGTACTGTTGCTGTGATGTACACTTTGAGCTTTTGAAAATGTGTAAATGTGTACAGGTTACTCTCAGGGTCTTGGACTTTACCCCAAGTCTCAAAAGTTTGGACTTTTCATGTTTCATTTATTCAGTTAATGTCTTTTGTGTCAACGCCTGCTCTTTAATGCCAGGCTTTAAATTCTGATGGCGAATAGTCAATGAACAGTCAAATTTTTGTTTGTAAAACACTCAACTTTTTAATTGTAGAAAATAAAGTGGTAATAAAAAATGTTTTAAATCGTTTTAAGAATGTAAAACTGAAAAAGAATAATAATCTATCTTTAGCGGAGGTGGAAGACATATTCAAAAAAGTACAATTGTATATCCCAGTATGGGCACTTTTACTGAAGTAAAAGTATGTAAGTATTATTAGCAAAAGTAAATATACTCATTATTCAGTAAAACCTTATTTGAAGATTTAATTCTGTAATACTACATCACCTTTTACAAGATCACCATATCATTTGTATGTGCAATCCTAATCTAGTATGTAAAATGAGTGTGTATAAAGTGAGTATAAAGTACTATCTGTACCTCAAATGTGTACAGCACTTGACTTGAGTAAATGTACTAAGCTGCTTCTCAAGACTGCTTTTAAACAGACCACTCCCGTGTTAACAACAGATGGATAATGACGGTCAGACTAATCCGTTACTGTGAATCAATGCACCGCAGAGCTGCGATTGTTTTTCATTGATCTGCTAAAACCGCGTTAGCATCTGAGCTCTGAAGGCGGCCGGCGTTCTCTTCATTGTTCTCGCTGACGCTGCAGCTTGCAGCAATAATGTTTCAACTCTGTGTTTGTGTGTTTCTCTCTAAAATCCCACCTAAGCTGTGATTTATTTCCCTCACAGGTCAAGAGGTGATACGGGGACGCATAGTGGGAGGATACGCACCGGTTCCACATGCCTATAAGTACATTGTGTCCATACAGACAACACAAGGTCAGCACTTATGTGGGGGCTCCTTGATAAATAAGTTCTGGGTAATCACAGCAGCACACTGTAACATTGGGTGAGCTAATCTTTCTTCTTTTTTTTATCTACATCTGCTGAATATGAAAGCTATGTAACCCTTAGGATAATTTCTGTAAGAAAGTTGTACGCAATGCTAACAGGCCCGCTGACGTATGATGACCTCGACTTGACTCCTCTTTGTGTCAGTGTGTGTGTTCAAGGGTTTCATGAGATAATCCAGTAATTTTTCGAGCCATATCAAATAAGGCAATTCAGCAAGTTATCGAGACTGAGGGAAAGTTCATGAAAGGGATACGAGCGCAGCAGTAACAATGGAGGTCTGTGGTGCGGGAATCTGATGCAAGCAGATGACGGCCTTAAGGCCCGCGTCCATTTACAAAGAGTTTGGCTTGTGAGGAAGTAATCATTTAAGACAATATTTGGTGTTTAAGCAACTCTAGCACACTGACAGCAACAGCACACTGACGTCGGCTTCTTGTTAAATGACAGCGGGTCATCAGTTTTGGCCTCTTTCCATAAAAAAACCTTACTGTAGTGCTGAGACACCATTTCATACATACATATATCATAAATCCATACATACACACAGTATGTACATATGTGGAATAACATGACAAGGAGCAACTCTCTATTTATTCATTACTAATTTGCATACGCAAATATGTTTTCAAACATCAATGCTCTATATTGTAGATAGATCTTGAAGAACCGTTCCAACTTATTACGACTATAATTAGCTTTTTTATTCCTGCAGAGTGAACCAAATGATGATAGTGGCAGGAGACTACTCTCGAACCATCTATGAGGGCACGGAGCAAGAAATGCTTCCTCAGCTTTTGTTCCCCCACCCTGACTACAACACCGTCACCACCAACAATGACATCATGCTTATAAAGGTGCAAACTATCAGTGTGTATTCTTCAAGTGTCTTCCTCCATCTTTTTTTGTGTTTTACTGATCAAACTGTCCATCTCTCCAGCTGAGGGCCCCGGTCTATCTGAACGGGTACGTCTCCATCGCCCTGCTGCCCCGGCACGGTGCCTCCGTACCGGTGGGCCGGATGTGTCGGGTGTCGGGATGGGGATTCACCAGCGCCAGCGGCGGCCAGATCCCCTCCACCCTGCGCACCGTCGTGCTGCCCATCATCTCCACGGAGCAGTGCAACAGCAGCGACTCCTTCGACGGCAGCATCACAGAAAACATGCTGTGTGCCGGTTTCAGTACCGGCGGAAAGGATGCATGTCAGGTGAGAGGGCCGAGCTTCGGGCACCATTTTGGATATTGCAGTCCACGACGTTACATCTTCACCCTCAGCATGTAATGCAGCGTAAGAGGCCGCTCAACATGAATGTGTTGCTAATAATAATCCAATAACGTGGCACAACATTGACAAAAAGAAATTTCCATTCAACGTCACGGCATTCTCAATTTCCTTGACGAGGGAAACTTTTCTTCTGCGTCACGTTCACGGTATTAAACACACGCTTAACATTCACACACTTTAGTAAAAGATCATGGTTTGGCTTTAAAATAAGTAGGTTTGTTATCATAATTCGGTCACCTACGTACATAACGTTTGACGTAATGTTGAAATAAGTCAACATTGACAAGGACTCGTGTCGTTGTTTGGCACATCCATTCACCCCAACCTCCTCTCCAAGGGCTTCCATCAGAATGTCATTTGTTTTACAAAATATCAACAATAAATGAAATCCAATTATGTTCCTCTCGAAACTTAATCAACGATGCAGTTTCGTTATATACGAAAATGAATTTTAAGAGACAAGGTTACGGAGTAACTTTTCTGCTTAGTCAGCAATTTCACTTTTAATACTACAAAAATACAACAACAAAAAACAAAACTTATACTAACAAACTTTTCACATATTATTATTATTATTACTTGAGACAATTGGGCATATCTTGGCGACTATTTTCAGCTCTGGATTAATAGACATTTGAACACATTTCGGGATACACATATGTTTAATGTTTACAGCAACAGGATGGGGTATGGAAGCCCATTCCCGCCACACACACAAAAAAAATTAGGACCAAAAAAAAAAAAAAATTAGAACCAAAAAAAAATTAAAAAAAATAATTAAGGACAAAAAAAAAAGCAATACGTTATTTCAGTTCATCACTTTGGTTTTTACGATACCTTCATTTAAATGTAAATATGTATTGTTTATACAACAAAACAAGTAATTTAATTTTTTTGTGTGGCGGAAATTGGCTTCCATAGGTGTGTATGTGTGTTGAGTCAAAATAAACTACCCAGAACATGTCACACAATGCTTCAATTGGACAACAATGGAGCTCTATGGCCCGTGGATTAAGCATTTTTTTATACTTGTTGCTACACAGACAATACTTGCTAGTAGGATCAACTCAGTGTTGTTTTTTTATCTCTTCACAGATCTTTTGACAATAAGAAAAATATAGATTATTAATCCCTGACGTGCCGTTCTTTGCTGCTGTTTCAGGGCGACTCTGGAGGGCCGCTTGTGTGTGAGGGCCGGGTCTATGGCCTGGTGTCCTGGGGGAGAGGATGTGCTGAGGCTCAGTTTCCTGGCGTCTACACTGCTGTGGCCAAGTTTCGCAGGTGGATAGACAACACCATATTCAGCTACTACAGGTGCAACGAGGATAATATATAATGGTACTGAGAAAACGAGCACTAAATGGAGACTTAAAGTTCTTTATTTCAAATGCAGTTCTTTGATTTAACATGTTGTGTTTTTAACCGTTTGTCCACATTTCTTTGGAAAATACATGTTTTTGTTTTCTTGCCTGTAGGCTAGAAGATTGATACCAGTGTAAAAGCTAGCCGCTGGTTAGCTTAGCTTAGCATCAAGACATAGGTGGAAAATGTGAATACCAGCGCCTCTTGTGTTTATTTAATCTGCAGAAAAACAAAAACAAAGTGAAAACAATGACAAGTTGTGGTTTTTATGGAGGCTATTTATGTGCCGGTTGTTTGTTGGTGCTAAATTAAAGTAACTACGCTCCAGCTTCATATTGATCACTAAAGCAGTACCGATCTATAACTCGCTGCAAGAAATCAGAGAAAAATGCATTTTGCAAAATATGAAACTATTCCCTTGAATTCAAGCTTGAACTTGAATCCTGTCTGCTGTTAATCTGTTGAAAGAATAAAAAACAAGTGGTGGATAATCCACAATAACCCGTCTAGTAAAAAAGAACGACACTATACTGAATTATCGAGGTAAGTGCATTTAACCAGGACAACCAGTGCGACAACATCAAAGATCCTTTGAGCATTTAATGCACGTTCACAGGTGATTCACACAATAACAGCTGTACATTATAATGCAAGGAGCTCTGCAAAACAACACGATATTTAGATTATATTGAAGGAAAGTTTAGTTTTGTTCAGACTCAAACTCAAACAATTCGAAAAGTACATTTTTAAGGAAACAGTTTTGATGATTACAGCTTCTCAAAAATGAGGATTGGGTGATTGTCCTTGTCTTTCATTAGAAAAACCTAATTTAACTTCAAAGAAATTTGAAGACATTTTTTTATGTGTACCAATTATTCAATTAAGAAAATAATTATAAGATTATTTGATAATGAAAATAACATAGTGGTTTGTTTTACTGGGTTGAAAACTCTACTGATTGAAGGCAGAAATAATGCAAAAACTATATTTGGTGTATTCCTTCCATGCACATTTAATCATCATAAGACAATTAATGCATTCATAATTCAATCTGAATGTGAGCTAACACAGTTACTGTACTGTACGTGTGTGTTTTATGTGTGTGTGTGTGTGTGTGTGTGTGTGTGTGTGTGTGTGTGTGTGTGTGTGTGTGTGTGTGTGAATACGTGGAAGACAAAGCAACTGTATTTTTTAAACATATCCTTTACTTTAATTAGGGATTCATTGATTACTGCCAATTTCATGTGGTTTGTTCATTGAGTAGTTGTGTAATAAACCTGGCACTATGCATAAAGTTATGCAAAAAAAAAAGAAAAAAAAGTTGTGAAAGTTGAGTAAATACATAGAGGTAGGTGAAAAAAGAGAGACTGACGCTGTGTCATAACACACTGGCATGCACTGCAGCGTTTTCTTGTTTTATACACTTTAATAAATGACTGATCATCCCACTCTCTGGCAGACTTCTTTGTTTGAACACACAGTGCGGATATCACAGCTCAAGCTCTTCGCCAGTAGTTGCTTCATTAGTGGAGACTTCAACCTTTTGGAAACCATGTGCGATAATCCCCACGCTTCCATTTTAAGTCCCAGCATGCCCCATTCAGACAATCTTTTGGCATAAAATACGTAATTTTTCCATTTTTGCAACCGAATGGCACAATTTTTTTGACTGAAACTCCGTTTGTTGTTGCATATTCTGATTCTTTAGGTCCTAATCTTTCCAAAAAGGTGTCTTATTGACGCTCCAGGAGGCATTTTTGGGGAATCTGGCTCGTATCATGCTGGATGTTCATAGTTACGATCAAAATCTCTTTTTAAAAGTGTTTTTTGCAGATATAGATTTTTTTTCCCAAGACTTCGCTGAACAAATTCATACAATAAACACAAGTATTGGAATTAATTTGAGATTCTTACGACGACTCAAACACAGGAGAAAAACACTCAAACACAGGGGGAAACGGAGGTCTGGAGCCGAAATTGGGATAAAGGATCACACTGGCTTGCCTGCATGGCTAACTCACAAAGTCCTCATCATGCTGCGTTAGTTATAGACAGGAGGACACTTAATAACTCACTACACTAATCCATTTTTAAAAACTACAGGAATCCCTCTTTGTAGCGGGAACATCTTGGTTGCCTGACACCAGAATCTTTAAAACAGCTGATGAACGATCCCAAAAGTGGACTATACCGTCATGAATTATGCAGGGAGCCATGTCCTCCGTCTGAGCAATCTGTGTAAAGGCTCTGAGGCGCCGCCGCCTTGGCCAGCAGGGATTCCTGTAAAGACGGGCAGAGGCTAAAGACTGCATCACACCTGATAGGTGTAGGCGTATCACATCAGAATGAATAGTTTATGGCCTACTTTATACACAGCTCTGGTTTCCCTGCTTGTCCCTGTTTGCGTCTGTGATGGCGGGTGTGTCAGTGACCCATGTGATTGATAGATTTCAGGGCCCTTTATACCTCTGATTTTACAGGCCTGGTTACATAAAAGCAGATTCCTTTTGTTCTGGCATGAGAAAGCCTCTCTGGGGAGTGTTGGAGTATATCGCCTGACATGGTTGATCCAGAGTTCTCCTATATGCTCGCTAGCTCACAAAAGGGGACGATTCCCTCTCTGGATTTATGTGTTTCATGTGGAAAAGTAATGATTTGAAGGGATACAGACTGTGGCCGGTCCCCAAACAGCTTCTCCCAACGGACTCTGCTTTGTCGCAGCTGGGAAGACAAAACAGGTTTTACAATGAAAACAGATTATTTCCCCCAAACTAGGCCACCAGCTTCTATTATTTTTACAATATGTGTTATTCATTTAAATAGCAAAGTTTCCTGTAGCATTTCAAGCCCTCACTCCAAGCCCTTTTCTTCACATTTTTTGGTATTTTTTTCAATCAACACTTAAAATGATGCAGGCACTTTGCAAATGACACGGTAGTACAACATGTAAACCATACTTTGGTGCCTAACTTGGCCCCCTAAGGCTCAACAGGTTATCTCTGGCAGACATTTGGAGTAATAATAGACATTTAGACAATGCTGGAAGAAGATCCTTTCTCTACTTATTTAAATAAACGGTAAGGAAAGCAAAGCAGCGGGCAGACAGGATCAGTCCAGCTCAACTGGCTCCCATGTTCATTAAGGTCTTCAAACAACTCCCTCTAACGATGTACCACAGTGGTTCAAGGACTTAACCGTAATCCCTGTGCCACAATTAACTAAAAACCCCAGCCTCAACGACTTTAGACCAATTGTGATACAGCATCCGTGGTCAGGAAAGCGTTTGAGCGCATCATCCTGAAATCCATCGCCAGTTTGCTTGCCGAGCTAACAGGGTCTGTGGAGTAAGCCGTTAACATAGCCCTCCACCACACACACACACACTACACGGCTTTAAGTCATACACCTACGCCCAGGTGAGGTGAATAGTCTTTCATCGCCTCCTCCAGCCTGCTCTCAACAAATGCACTTTAATGACACAACAAATTGCAAGTCATTTGAGACACGCTAGCTCGGAGCTAACATCCACTTGGCTAACCGTTAGCTAGCACTATCAAAACACAGGCGCTGCGGCAAAACACCTCTAAACTGCCGGAAACAACTTGTCTTCCTTACAATTGTTGTCCGAAAAAAGCACGCTCCACTATTTATATAAAAAAACGTCGAGTTAAGTCAAAATGAACTTACTGATCAGCGTACAGTAAGAGCGTCTTTCTGGCTTTTTGCTTCTCATTTGTGCGCCGTGGAGTCTCTGCTGAGGCCAGTCGGTCACTGTGCTTCCCGACCGGAGCCCACAAAGTGTTTTTTAGTTGTTTGTTTGTTTTTTTAACTACATTAGTAACCTTTTTCTGTACCCACACACACACACACACACACACACACACACACACACACACACACACACACACACACACCTAAAAAAGTGGTTTTGTCTAAACTGATCCTCTCCGGCTCTTCTCCCTCCACACAAACCACTTCATATCCCACCACGGCTCAGTTATTATTTTTAAATATGCAGATGACTCAAACACATGTTGAAGAGCAATAGAGTGAGTTGGTTCTTTGATAACACCGTCCAGCTCAAGACATCTAAAACACAAGAAAACATGATAGATTTGAGGTAAAGGCCCCTCTCCAAATGGGCACACACAGAACCAAATATTTAACATTGAATTGTACTTCATAGGTGTATCATGTGTGGTTTTATATGCAATCTAAACTAGCTACAACTGATAAAAGTACAGAAAAAATGTCCCTTTTGGATAGTAAACGATGACAGCTGGCTTAATAGATACATTAAAAAAAACAGAACAGTTCTTATAATGTCTAAACACAAAGAAGTGAGTGTTTAAAGAGGTTTAAAATGCACATAGCGTATTAGAACCACCAGGGGGCGTTTGATCATTAAAGCATGAGGATCAGGAACACAGCAGATGAGGTGCAGCCCTGCAGGAGCTTCCTCCTCTTTGCCTCCTCTTTGATTATAATAAGCACTTCTCCTGAAGTGTTGTGTCTGCGCATGAAAACGCAACGTGACGCCTCTTGAATTACAATGATTATGAACGTGCAGAAATATAACACAGTCATGAATTTTGCTGGAGAGGGGTTTCCATTAGAGGCGAAGTGAGAGAAGCCACGAATGTGCCGGGTTCCTCTTACGCATGCAAGAGCCGAGGTGAAGAGTTTTGGAGGCCAAGACAACTGAAGCTGCGAGGCACGACAGAAGCTGAGATGAAAACGTGACCGGATTATTGTGCCTGTCCTCTCTCTTCATACCCAGAGAGCCATTCAACTTCACAAACAGACACTTTCAGCTTTTTCTCCTCTCCCTTTCCATTCGTTCTCTTCTGGCCCTGCAGATGCACTTAATCTTTTTTTAAATATTTTTTTTAGCTATTTTCTCCCCTTAATTCTTTGACATGGATACAGCCAGAAGGCCTTTTTTCATGAATCTGGGGCAACAGGCATGTGTTGAATATTTAGAAGATGGAATAATTGGCTCAAAGGAAAAGGCTTTTTTTTTTTTTTTTTTTAGGAATTAGAACAAATAACCATTACTACATTTTGGGCAAATGGGATGACAAGAAAGTCGAATTTTTACTGCGCAGACAAGCTTTATTTTTGATTTCCACTGGTGGCTGATAAATGCTAATTTCCAACTGGAGGACATGTTTCACAGGATAATGAGCCCGAGTGACTGAATCAGCCACTCGAGTTCAGACTTCCTCCATTCGGAAAAACACAGAAACGGTCAGTTGTCATGGTGAAGCTCAAACCTTAGATAACGTGAACCATTCGCTACAGGAAATAAGTCATCAATCCCAGTTGTAGAAGACGGGCTCCTCAATTTAATAGTTATCTTATCTCATCATTCGGCTGACACCCTGTGAGGTTTTACAACCAGTCAGCGCTAAAATCCATTAATGTCTCAAACGGGGTCATTTGTTTCCCCTCGTTCAATGAGAAGAGCTCGTGGCTAAATGGAGATGAATGGTTCAAATGTTACGCCCCGACAGTCTTGGCAGAACACACCTGCATGGGAGAGCACTTCTGAATGTTAAAAAAAAAACATGGACGTTTATGGAGTCAGCAATATGGCGCTGGATGTGCATCCTCTCAAGGGCGTTTCTGACTGAACGCTGGAAGACATTTCACGCCGACTGGCAAACCAAAGCTGTTCGTACAACTTGTCACTTCAAGTTAAGAGGACTTATATTCCAAATAAATGTTATTTTGACAAAAAAAGAAGTCATAATTATGACAACAACAAAAAAAATGATGTGATGAAAAGTCAAATTATGAGATAGTAAGTGCGCCTTTCGACTTTTTTGTTGTTGTCATAATTATGACTTATTTTTTGGGGTTGCCTTTTTTTTCATACTTTTTTTTTGTCAATTTTTCTTTTTGTCATACTTTTTTTGGTCAATTTTTGTTTTTGTCACCTTTTTTTGTCATACTTTTTTGTCAACTTTTTTTTTGTCAACTTTTTTTTGTCATACTTTTTTTGTCAAATTTTGTTTTTGTCATACTTTTTTTTGGATCATAATTATGACTTTTCTTTTTTTTTGTGGCGTAAATGTGTTTCCATAACAGACACAGAGAGCGTGAGAAATGTTTCCTGGCATGGAGGAATATGCTTCTGGTCTGAACAGCGTTACATCTCCTGCTTCTCCGGACCGGACCCGGTCTCTTTCCTCTGCCTGCACTGCAGCACGCACACACACACACACACACACACACACACACACACACACACACACACACACACACACACACACACACACGTCTGAAGGGGAAACTGTTCCAGCAGAGTGCAGAGCAATAACATCATGCACAGCAAACTTTAGTGTAGGTCAAAATGACTTTTTTTCCTAATTATATAGCAAATTTATCATATGTTTTCATCAAAATATTTTGTCTTCTCAGATAATACAAAATGTGTTTCATGTGCACAAAAGTTCTGGACACGTTCAGAGGGGTTATACATTATTAAAATGAATTAATGTGAATATGTTCCTTTAAATGAGGTTACTTCTCCAACCACAACAGACACACAAGTGGTGGGAAGACTTGTGTGTTGACAGAGATAACATCACATGACAATTGTTTATCTCCAGGACAATAAGGGAGAGCCATACTGCATTACATCCCAGTATTTTTTTTATATTTTGAATTTTCATCTGGCCTGGAAGACATTTCCACCATAATGTGACGCAGGAAAATTGCTGAAAGGCTCAACATTGATCACCCCTCCCTCCTTAAATCCCCAATAATGTAAAAAATGTAATGAAACTCACGCAATACATCCCTAATGGGCAAATTCTGAGAGGAAAGACATCTACTCAACAACACAAATAATTAGAGTTCACTTGGAAAAAAGCGGTAACCAATCATTTGTAACTGTGAGGGTTTGAGGCTCTGGTACAATGCAAAATGTCAGAGTGAAATGGTTTGAGGCGTTTGATTAGATTAGTCTGGAGAAGCAGGATAAGAGGGGGATGCAAATTGCAAATAACAGCACTTCACATTTGGTTAAAGACATCTACAACAGACGATGAGAGATTTGCAGCGTGTCATCTCTCTCCTGAAGCTCTGGAAGGAAACTCTTTAATGCAAAATTTGTTCCCTAATTGCTAGGTGCAGGTAAGAAAAGGTATTTTTGTTTTTGGTCTATAAAGTCGAAATGACAGGATACATACTGCTTTCAACACCTCCCTCCCCCTCTTTTGCCTTTGCTTGCTTTCTTTTTGCTGCTCAGTAGATTTATCAAGTTTCCCCTCAGAGGATTAGCAGAAAGTAGAGCACTTTAATCATGTTTCCTCACTTAGGGGCTGCCATCAAAGGGGAAGCAGTGCTTTGTTCAGTTGCAAAAATATTGCTGATAACCCCCTCGAAGCCTCAGATCAGAGCCCGCTGACACGATTCCCCACCTCTGCAATGACAAGAATCACTTGTGAAAACATCTCAACATGTGTTTTCAAGCGCAAATGTTTTCGAAAGTACCTTCAGGAGGAAAATGATGGAGTAAATATATTCAAGTACTGTAATTAAGTGCAGTTTTCAGGTACATTTTATGTAAATTTACACTAATATAGACATGCAAACCAAAGAAAGATTTGACCTTGATAGAAAATACTGCTAATAGATCACCTGAAGGCTCCCCACATATTTTATAAGTAACAATATGAATGCATGACCTTCACAGAGCAATGTGGTATTGATACTTCTGCTTCAGTAAAGGGTCTGACTACTTCCTTCTTGCATGACTGTGTTGAAACTAATGTGCAAGTTAATCAGATTTTTGGTCCACAAAGTGAAAGACAATTAAAAGTAAGCAAGCTGTGCTGATTGAAAACTTGACGAAGCAGAAGTGACACTCATGTCCTGCTTGTATTATGTGTCGCTGACAGATGGCGGGAAAGAGAACATTTGGGGTGCCGACGGAGGATTTGTGAGGAAGAATAAGCGAGTTATGGACGGAGGGGACGACGCGAGGGGATTAAACCAAATGTGATCCCATCAGATTTGACATCATGTTTCACACGAGCCGTGAGGCGTGTTTGTGTGTTGATGTGAATAACTCACTCACTTTACTTTTATAATACACATCCACTGTCTCATGTTTCATCTTGTAGTACGATTCAGTTATTATATAACAGTTAAACGACAGAGGCAACAGCATTGTTGTACATCTCGCTCTTGGCGTGTTCTTTGCATGCCTTCAGTGTACATGCCACATTGCACAGAACACCTGTCAGCACTGAATAATGCACCGCGGATACGCTACTGACATGTTTTAATGAGACAGCAGTGATGAAACCAACCGACTGTGGAGAAAGAAAAAGAGGGAAAAGTCCCGTGCTGTCAATGCCGAGAGACTTTTGTTTTGACTTATGAAACATAACGCATGAAAGGCAAAAGGTAGCAAGAGGACAAAGTGGAGCAATTCACCTTCATGTGCTCTGAAGCTCTGCTTGTGTAAAAATGATGCCGCCACTCAGAAGAGAGTGCAATCACACTTCCATCCAAATCGAGCGGAGAGACCGAGAAGAGATCTCCAACGCTGTCGCACAAAAGAGGAGCGAAGGGAGGCTTTGACAGTGATTGGTGGCTGTGCTGTGGATTGGCTCTGAATTTTTTGTTTTTGAAGTTAAACCACTCAGACAGAATCCTAAATGAACTTGGCAAACAGTCTGAATCTTCAATGGAGCCCCCTCCCACCCTCAAGGAAAACTCCTTTAACAAGCTTCCTTAGGCTCACTGGAAAAGAAATACTTCAAATCCCGTGTCAGAGCACACAAACACGATGTCGCGCAAGAGTCCGAGCCGCTTTCATCATGCGGCTCGCTGCAGATTACCAATCTGCAGAGAGGGATGTCACGCCAGCTCTCTGCAGAACTACGATGTCAGGGGTTGATCCAGCGACTTGAAAACTTATACAAACCATCTCTGTCGCTCGAGAAAATGTAGCAGGACCGGAGACGGGCAACCAAGAAGGCCAGAGGTCGCGTAAACTGTCGCGTTGAAGCTATACGCTAAATGGATGCATGCTAATCAAAGGAGCAGCCCCCTCCGTGTGTGTGTGTGTGTGTGTGTGTGAAAGATAAATCTCTCAGCTCTCAGCAATGTCCAAGACATCCCGGCTCAAGAGAGAACAATGATTGAACAGAACAGAAGAACAGAGCCATTTCCGCTGCCGTGCCCGGCGGCTGCGAGATAGGACTTCCATCTGGAGACGGCGGACAGATTACATCTCATACGTATGCAGAATGCAAGAAGTGCTGTCACCCCCCCACACACACACACACCCCCATCGCTGCCAGCCAGAGATTACTCGCAAAGAGGAAGGAGGGGCGGCGATCAATACGGGGAAAAGAGAGACTTATGGGATATCGGAGTACACCAGCCTGATCTAAAGAGATCTACTTTACCGCCAGGCCAATTCCAAGCAGAGACAGGTGCTGTAAAGCTGCAGAGCCCCGAGGCAATAAAAACAAGCTCTTATTTGATGGAATTTCTTTGAGCGGCGGAGCAAAGAGAGAGAGAGAGAGAGAGAGAGAGAGAGAGAGAGAGACAGAGAGAGAGAGAGAGAGAGAGAGCAATCTCTGCAACACAGCAACCAAAAGTCTCCTTGTGAGCCCTGAGCATCAAAACAGTTGTCGAGCTGGAGTTCGGGTGATCCTGTTGGTCTAATAAACCAAAAACAGGCCACTGAAGCAAAAGATTTTCACCTTTATGATGAGATGAATGAAACCTGCAATGACAGGAAACACAAGCAAACACAAAAAGGGCAAATACCAAAAACAAAACACACCAAATACAGGAAACATGAACAGTTATAACGTCACAATCTTTTTTCAGGCAGGATAACGGTTCAAGACCTCGTTACAATTCTTACTCGTGTTGATTTTAAGACTCAAGTTACTGACTAAATTAGGCTCTTAAACAACACTTTAGAGTTTGATTAAGATTTCTTTAAATATTTACCAGTTACCTTCCCACTACTGCAAAAATTCAGCTTCCAAAAACCATAAAAAATAATAATAAAATGAGGGAAATATTACTTGAAATATGTCAAATTATCTGCCAACAGAACAGGAAAATTTGACTTCCCAAAATTTCTTGAAACCCAAACCCAAAATTATTTTAAAACTAGTGGATCCAGATGGAAAACAAGTACATTCGTCTTGATACAATGAAAATATTTAAGTAATATTTTCTCAATATGTCGGAAAATGTGCTTAAATTCGGCAAACGCAATTTGTTAGGCAATACATCTTAAAATCAGTGAAACAATAATTAAGAATTGTTTTCTCAATATGCAGGAAACTTTGCTTAAATTTTGCATCCAATGCTTTTGCAATATTCTTGAAATAAGGTTTCTTCCCCAGTGCAGTTGCAGTGATGGATAACAGAAATCCTCATTTTGCAACACCCAACGATGTTGAAATGCTTTTTTTTTTTTGTAGAGCAGTGGGAACATCATAAATGAAGGTTATATAAAGATTATTGAATAATTTACTGATGGATTACTTGACTTTGTTCTCGTGCCGTGGCATTGGTTTGATTCAGCAGCCCTGTCTGACACTTCTTGATGATGTTTGATTAGCAAATAATTAATGCAGTGACTTTCCCGCTGCACGCGGTACGGACAGATTCACTGCCAAGATAGTCCTTTATTCATTAGCATCTCCAGCTCCCCGTAGAATAATAAGTATTCAGCCTTCAGGCCAACTGTCGCTCGTCCTCACAAGTACAAACAAACGTCCTTGTGAACCGCAGCTACAAACGTTGCTTTTAAGAGCTGTCGCCTCCACCGCTGATTCAAGAAACAGTTTGTGGCTTTGGTACGCGGTTTGAAAAGTGCTGTTTCATCACGTTTACGTGAGAATCGATCAGTTAAAGTGTTGAAATGAGGCTCAGTCCCTGTGACATTTGTTTTTTAAATAGATGGATGGAAAGATAGATAGATGGATAGATAGATGGATAGATGGATGGATAGATAGATGGATACATGGATAGATAGATAGATGGATATGTAGATGGATGGATGGATAGATGGATAGATAGATGGATAGATGGATGGATAGATAGATAGATGGATATGTAGATAGATGGATATGTAGATGGATGGATGGATAGATGTATAGATAGATGGATAGATAGATACATGTATAGATAGATGGATAGATGGATACATGTATAGATAGATGGATAGATGGATAGATAGATAGATAGATAGATAGATAGATAGATAGATAGATAGATAGATAGATAGATAGATAGATAGATAGATAGATGGATGGATGGATGGATGGATGGATAGATGGATGGATATGTAGATGGATGGATGGATAGATGTATAGATAGATGGATAGATAGATGGATATGTAGATGGATAGATGGATACATGTATAGATAGATGGATGGATAGATAGATAGATAGATAGATAGATAGATAGATAGATAGATAGATAGATAGATAGATAGATAGATAGATAGATAGATAGATAGATAGATAGACGGAGCAGCAGCAGCGTGGCCCTCTGGCTGTACAACAGGGCTAATGGCTTCATTAGCAGAGGACGCTAATTAGGATTAACGAGCCTTCGCGGCGCCCTTTAAGCTCACATCCCTAAACATAAACTTCCATCTGTGTCAACTTCAGGTAACTTCACTATATTTATTCTTTAAAGTGGAAGGCAAATTAAGTCAATTCAATAAAATGTCATACGGGCCTTTCAAGCAATGTGATTTAGTTTATTGAAAGGAATGTTTTTTTAAATATATTTTGGGGAAATATGTGAATGTCGGAAGATGAAATATGAAGCAGCCAATTAGCTTATCATCAAGATGAGAAACACAAGGAAACTACTCGCCTGGCTCCCTCCAAAAGTTAAAAAAAAGCACCTTCCACCAACTCTAAAGCTCACTAATTAACATATTATATCTCATTTGTTTAATGAAATGTAAGAACGATAAATTGTGGTTATACAAGAAGTTACAGGTTGTAATTATTGTCTGGACATTTTGGAGCATATAACGTCACAAAATGTTAGTATGTCATCTATGTTAGCATATAAATTAGATAACTAAAACTCGTGGTAACATGTTCAGTGTAACTCTGGGCGCAATGCAGGCTCAGTTTCATCTGCTGCGGATGCTGCAACTTCATGCCAAGGCTTTGCCACAAGCTGCTGTAATGCCATCATTAAGGGGGAAACTGTGCCCCCCCCCCCCCCCCCCCCCGGGAAGCGTGCACAAATCCATCATATCCTTTCATCATACCCCGGGAAAGCTGTGAAGATGTTGTGTTTACTACACGGCCTTTTCTTCTCATGGCATGTGTTTCGTTGGGAGCCCCGAGAGAGAGAAGCAGCATCTGTTCCTCCAAACGGCCTGAAAACCTATGAATCACACGCGGTGACCACTGAAACAACTTAATTCATCCTCCAAGCCCCAAGCAAACCGACTCACGCTGGTCTTTTTTTTTAAATTTTAAAAATCATGTAGGGCAGAAGAGCTACACAGTGGTCTTTTTGAAATGCTGCACACTGTGCTGATGTATGAAGTCGGTGGAATATTGCTGATTCAGCTTAAAGCCCCCGGTGAATAAACTGGAAAGCCTGGATACTCTTTTTAATCTGCTGTGGTATAAATGTGCTGAAAGAGAAGAAAGGATTCGGATTGAGTGTAAATAAAATAAAACGCTTACTGTTTCAGAGCGTATCGTCTTTAGCGAGACCGACAGTGATTCCTTTTGTCAGCGGATCTCCTCCCAGAAACAAGTACACTACCTGGACGTTTACACTGATTTATATTCATGAAAATAGGGTGTGTTGTGCCAGCTCAGAATGAGTCTGTTTTCCAAAACCTCCAGATCGATGTTTCATTTCATCAGATGTAATTTGGCGGTAAAAAAAAATAAAAACTCTGTCATCAGCCCCGAAGATGGTTAGTTTTCCACTAACCTTCTCTCTCTGTCCCTCTCTCTCTCTTTCCTTCATTCTTTTCAAAGTTTTTCCCTTCGTCTGCGCGACCTTCCTCGCTTTTCAAACAATTCCACAGAAATATTCCCCTCCAGAAAGAGTGAGTCAGTACTCGCTCGTCTGGCCGTGTTCCCGGTCTCCATTATACTAATTCCTTATTATTTGGGTCAGAGAGAATACACATCATCACTGTAACCGTAAGTCTGTGCGCTCAGGTGTTGTGATGTGGTTTACTGAGAGGTGTTGGGCTGCAACTGCATCACTCAAATGGGATTATCACCCGTAAAGTGTACAGTTTTGGAAATAACAATGTTTCATTCATGCTATGTTCCATCTTCATGTCCTGTAACCCAGTAACATACTGGTGCTTGAATCTCTTTTCATTTTGTGCATGTCTTGTTCATTTCGAGCAGAGGTCATGGGTTCAAGATGTTATTTTATAGTTTGATTTTTATGGAACGGTCATGAAAACTGTCTAAAAGTGTGAGGGGAAAGTGGCAACAAGGGAAGAACCCACATGTAGACGCTGGAGGCAGCAGGATGATTTCAATGGTTTATTGTTGAAGTCGACTCGAGGGCACAGATGGCAGATGGGCTGCGGCGCCGTCAACGAATGCTGATGAGGGGAAGAGATGCAGGTGGACAGACGTAAAAAAAACAAAAGAAAAGAAGAATGGGAGTAAAGTTTGAGAGTATCTGGCAGATGGATGGAAAGTGCTGGAGAGGAGAGTCCAAGAGACAGACTGTGGAAGGATAACATGTTTCCCATTTCTTCTTCTTCTTCTTCTTCTTCTTCTTCTTGTCCTTCTTCTTTTTCTGTTTCCTTTTCTTCTCCTCCTCCTCCTGCTCCTTCTTCTTCTTCTTCTTCTCCTCCTCCTCCTCTTTCTTCTCCTCCTCCTTCTCCTCCTCCTCCTCCTCCTCCTCCTCCTCCTCCTCTTTCTTCTCCTCCTCCTTCTTCTTCTTCTTGTCCTTTTTCTATTTCCTTTTCTTCTCCTCCTCCTCCTTCTTCTTCTCCTCCTCTTCCTCCTCCTTCTCCTCCTCCTCCTCCTACTTCTTCTTCTTCTACTTATCCTCCTCCTCCTCCTCCTCATCCTTCTCCTCCTCCTCGTTCTTCTTCTTCTTCTTCTTGTCTTTCTTCTTTTTCTGTTTCCTTTTCTTCTCCTCCTCCTCCTCCTGCTCCTTCTTCTTCTTCTTCTTCTTCTTCTCCTCCCTCCTCCTCCTCCTCCTTCTCCTCCTCCTCCTCCTACTTCTTCTTCTTCTTCTTCTTCTTCTTCTTCTTCTTCTTCTTCTTCTTCTTCAGTGTCAATATGTCTGACTGATCTTCAGTTGATATAACAAATAAAAACAACATGGCTGAAAGTTTGCTTGTTCTTGCCCCCGCACATATCTTTTTAATAGTTGTTGTTGTATTTATGTGGCGTCTCTATGGTTCAACTGTTGTAGAGAGTGTGTGTTTGGGTGTGTGTGTGTGTGTGTGTGTGTGTGTGTTTGTGCGTGTGCATGTCTGAGGTTGGAGAAGTAAATTGCAAGCCGTTTCTCTTCCCCTCCCTCCACATTAATGTCTCACTTGGGTTCCCTCACTCAGATTGCTCATTTTCCAGCTGCTGCTTTTTAATGGGAAATCCATCCTGTGAAACTGGACAATTGGTGGAAATCCACAAGAGGGTCATTCAACAACAGCACCAGCGCTCCATTTGGGCTTGTACATCATGAAAGTGAAAGAGTGTGACACACATAAAGTTCCCTTTTTTAACACACTGTTGTGGTATTAAACCGTCTATATCATATAAAGTTAATATGAAATAAAATGGTTTCAAGGCAGGGTTGCTAATAAAAAAGGCTTCTTTCAAACTATTTTCCATGTTGTGGCGGTCGAAAGGATTAGAAGAAGACATAACCAGCGTGTTAAGCCAATGCCATGAGGCTGAGATGCTGAATGACCAGACAGGAGAATAAAGAGCACAGATTACGGACTTCACAATGAAACATGAGGTATAATCCTCCTCCGTGTGAGACTCAGTATGAAATGTGAGAGTCTGTAAACGTTCCTCTGCAGGTGGAGTTTCTGCAGCTTCAGTCGGATTCCTGGTTCTTTGTGTTGATCGACGTCAGAGATGGTTCAGCGGTGAAGAAGACTGACCCGAGAAAGAGATTTTCAAGCGACAGCGAAAAGGTCCTTTTGGATGCACCTCTGATATATGATGTAATAAAGTGCCCTCTAGTTTGCTCTTCCACTGGGGAAAACCAGTCCAGTAAAGGTTGCCTGATACTTTCTAGAAAGGTTTCTGGTGTTCCTTTCTTTCAGCCCTGAGCGCGCCACTGCATGTCACACTGTTTGGAGCACAAATGATCATAAAAATTGGTTTAATACGCCATCACGTTCCCATTCTGAGCCGTGTAAATAAATTAATCATCAACCAGCATGAAGCGCAGTGTTCATCAAGAGAAATGATTCGATCTCCAGGATTCATAACGGTGACGGGGCTCACTTCCTCAAACTTGTTACTTCTTGACTTCAGCGACTAAACTATGAAAACAAAAGCAGAGGATGATGCTTTTCTGAATGCCAAATCACTGCCGGTATCAATATTTGATCATCAACTTGTCCCTTTTTTTGGCTTAAGGACTCGAATGAGGGGAGTTTTTTTGGGGTCCATTAATGTGAAACGCTTTTATTCTGACTATTAACTTGAGTCCTGACTTCATGGAGGAGCTTTCCTGTGAAGCTTTAATTACCAGCTGCTAAATTGAAATGTAAATTTGCTCTTTCTTCCTCCCACTGAGGCGGTTCACTGGAACAGTTTGCAGCGCAAGCACAAAAGGAAGAGGGGCGCTTCCTCAAACTTCGAGGGTGTACTTATACTTTCAGAGCACAACCACACGGGATGTAAGACACAAAGCTATACTTATTAATCCCAAGAAGACTGCGTTCATCGACAATTAGACATACGTGTTTGGGGCTGCAGAATGCTCGGTTGAAAAAGAAGCACTTCCTGTCTGCGTTGTTGTGGCTAAAGAAAGCTAACGCAACAACATTTGAATATTTTATGCAAATGAAGGTGTGCTCTGTGCTTCCGGCTGCGTTCTGGCTCACAGTTATTACCTGTGAATGTCGTGTGAGTATATATGCAGAATATTTCAGTCAGCTCGTCTGCTCTGTTTCTTCAAAACAACCACGAGGTTCATGAATTCATAATTCTGCTCTGGGAGTCTTCTTTTTGATATTTCTGTATGTGCACGCTCAGAGAAGGGATTCGCTTTTCTTGACCTGTTTCCTTTCTCTGTTCCAGCCCTTTTTTTTCCAAATCGGCTCTTGCTTTGTCTGTTTCCTCCTGTCCTTTCCTCCACTGCCATTATTCGGCAGATGTGTGCTATTATTCTTTCCTTCATACCATCAGTAGGATTTAGACCCCATTCAGTCAAAAATATAAAGTGCATTCAAATGTTCTACTCTTTGATTATGTGTTTTTCCATAAGGGGAGCCTCTCTGCAGAGATCTGTGATTCAAGCATCTTAGTAGTTGGATAAATATTTGGTGGTTCAAATTGCCGTTCTTTATTCAGTAAGTCAGCTGAGTTTTCCGCAGGGAGATTTCACTCTGTCATTTTCAGAGAGGCTTTTTCCTCCGCGAGCGGTTACTATACATAGCAACGAATGAAATGAAACGGTGAAAAGTATAATGAAAAAACAGCCTTTTAATTAGTCGTGAGTCACGCGGTCGCGATAACGAGGAATAGAAGAGGTTGGGACACGACATGTTGTTGAAAGTTGTACTTGGACCGACACAATGAAAAAAACAACATATTAAAGTGTTTTAAACGGTTCTCTCCTCCATTGGTGTCTTTATTTTTCTGGCTTTAATTTTAAGCCAATCCGACATTTCTTATTAACGGTATTTTAATGAATTATCTGGATGTTTTAAAGGTTTTTTAAGAGGTAAAAATACCCTAAAGAAACCTTTAAGAAACAGTCCTTTGATGTTTTATAGAAGGAAAAGATAAACAGCCCACGTGGGATTTGAACTTCTAACCTCAAATCTCTTTCTCTAACAGCTGAGCCATCAGGACTGCGTCTTGAGGATTTCATCCCAAAGTTAAGTTTAAGAATGAATAAATTACAGTCGCTTTTTGTGCAAGACATAGCTTTGAATAAGTCAATGTCATCAACGTGAGCTCCATCGGCAGCTCTGATCCGTTTCAGCTGAGAAATGAGTCCCTTCACATGTTGGCAAAGCTGATCAAATATGTCACTTCTGAAAAGAAGCACTACATGTATGACACGGTCTTTATGAAACTGATCCTGGTTCAATTTGTGATGCTCAGTAAAGACATATCTTTCACAATATGAGACATGAAACAGTCCAGATGCATAAGAGGAAATACATAATCGGGATTGAACACACAACCGTAAGACTTTAAGCTCTTTCTCTTTACTGTCAAGACTCTGAGAAGTGAAGTGAGTCTCACACAGAGAAGAGTTTGTTAGCGTGAACCTTGTTTTAGTGTGTAAGTGTTTCATGAAACTTCCATTGTGAGTCTGATTAAGTTTTCTGTTTTGGGAGTATGTCAATCTTGTTTCTCTCCAGGTGGATGAAGAGGAAGTTTTGCAGCTTCAGTGATTGTCTGGTGGGTCAGGACGCTTGCAAATTTACGTTTTTCCAGCATCGATTTAACGAGGACAAAACAGAGAACACGTAAGTCAAAGTGATCTCAGGGGGTCTGAGCTAGCCAGCTAGCTTGACGGGCATTTTGTCTGCTATTTTTTTGGCGTTGTCACTTTCCATTATCGTGTTTTAGTCAGCGGCCTGTTCAACTGACGCTGCAGGTGATAGCAGAGCTGATCGTGAAGCCTTTGCCTGCACGTTACATATTATACAGCCGTATCAAGGCCTTTTTAATGAGTCATCTGTATGGTTTGAAGTTAGATGCATTTCAATGGGTAAACAATACCTGCAAATGTGAAACCGTAACATTATCCATCCATCCTTCCATCCAGCAGGCCGACCCAGGCTCTCAATTAAAAATAGATTAAAGTGTTACATAAATTGAACACCCTCAAATCAGGGGAAACAGACAAAACCAAAACCGACATTTAGTCGTACTGCAGAGGCAGAATCTTAAGTTAAACACGTACTAGCTTTATGATAATACATTAAGTCAAGACTCATTCTGCCATGTATTATTCAACGCCTCGGTGTTCTCGTGGATGTGAAACACTGCAGCCTTGCCTGGACTGCAGCTGTGTGTCTGCTCTCAACTCAGACAGAGGTTTAAGATGCATTTTATATCGGCCGCTTTTTAATGAACAGTGCAATTTGGGGTTTGCGTGCCTCGAAGGCAGGAAGGGTTCATCCATCCTGACCGTGTATGATACAATCAGAGCTTTGCTTGCTTATTATTTTCAAGACTGCCCCGTGAGAGCTCGTCTGGGAGGAGGATTTTTTATTCTCAGCTCTGACAAGCAATATCTAATTGACATTTGCACAGCCTATACCTCACCACCAAAAGATGTAAACCACCTCAATGCCCTGTGTGAACTTACCGGCACTATAATATTGCTCATGACAGATGATGCAACAGTGATACAGCACGTTTTCCAAACAGATAAAGGTGACACGGGACGGTTTCGCTGCAGCAAATCTCTCAAGTTTTTGTATTTTTTCTATATTTTATAATATTGTGTTTTGTATTTCTGCTGATTCACATTAAGAATGGTTGTATCCAGTAGGAGTATGTATGGTATTGTGTTGTGTATCGCAAAAAGATGATGTTATTTTGGATATCTATGTGTGTCACATGACCATGACAATGTACATAAGGAAACCAGAAATATCTTCTCACACCACTGTGATGAGGAGCTAACTCCCACGCCGCTCTGCGCCTCACTGTGAGCGGACGTCAGATGCTGTTGAAACAAAAATAGTGTCAAGATCTTCACGATTCAGCTCCAAATCTTTGCCCCTGTTAGTCTCCCCGACACTATTCAGAGCCAAACCTTTCCTCACATCGGCCATGTTTGATTTCCTTCGCAGCAGGTCAGGATGTAGGCGGCCGTCTCCAACAGCATTCGTACATATCCCAAGTCTGATTTGCTTCATTGAAATAAACCGCGTGCACGGACTCAGTGTGCGGACATTACCACTCCTACGTTTTATAAAAGAGTCATGTCGTGTTATCCACGCGTCTCACGCAGAACTCTGAGGCCTTGTGAACTGACTAATGTGGGGCTATTTATGGACGTCAGTGAGAGCTTCATGATTAACTGTGTCAAGTGTGGGAGGCAATGCTTTCACACACTGGGAAAATTACACCATACCCTTCCTCTCTACTGATCCTGTCCATGTGATTTATCTAATGGCTTTTGGTATCTCAGCCTGACTCCCTGGTGCCCTTCACTGTGTTCATATAAAATAGAGGAAGAAGGAGCGGGGGGGAAAGAAACATATGCTTTAAATGCAAGGAGGAAATTTCCGGGAATTACAACATGGTTTGATAAACAGCTGTATTGAAACGAGAGCCATGCCCGCAGCTCTGTGAGGCTGTTTGTAAAAGCCCAGCGGTGCTTCAAGCTAAATGTTAGCATTAGCATCATCACAGGTTTTCACAATAACTATGCTAACACGCTGATGCCTAGCACAATCCTAGTCTAGCGTTAGCATATCTGCTATTTAGTACAAAATCCACAGGACAGCAGAGGCTGAATATCATTATTCTTATAATCATAACCTAGAATGTTGGACATTTTGGTACTAGATGAAATGGATCATCAAAGCTACAATTCACCCTGAAAATAAGCACGAATATCCCAACCAAATTGCATACAACCCAATGTTGAGAGGTTTCACTCAGGACCCCAGTATCATCGTCTTTGAACCATGAATATCCACTAAATGTTCTGCCAATCTTTCAAGCAACTGTTTGGATTTATCACAAGTTAAGTGAGAACCTTGACTGGAAGCCTCCACTGGGTAACATGAATAACTGTACTAAATGTCATGGAATTCACTCAATATGTATGGAGATACTTCACTCAAAACCGTAAATGTCAACCTCATAGTGGCGCTAAAGAAAAAAATCAAGGGGCGGAGGGGGGGGAGGGGTCACCAAAGTCATAAGGACACATCCACTGGGAACCACGAATGCCGGTTCAAATGCAATCCATCAATAGTTGTTGAAATAAGTGAGGACCAAAGCCGTGAACCGTTGGACGGACCATTCAGCCAGCGCGGCTGAAAGGTGAAAGAATGAGGTTCCCTTGCAGCAGTGGACTTGCTTCAAGCAGTCCGATGCACATTTCTGCGCTGCACATCTGGCCGCAGCCGAGCAGAGAGGCGACGAGTGTTGCCGGGGATCGTTTGCCACTCTGAGAGTCAGCTTATAGCTGAGGGGTTTGGCGGGGCCATGCCTCTGACAGCCACATTGTTTAAAGCTTCAGGAGATTAGCTGAGCCCCAGCCGCTGCCAGACGCTGATATGACTGCAGCCGAAATTTACAGCGGGCTTGCTGAATGGAAGTTGGGGTCTGGGTCTGGCTCTCTGTGTGGCACCCTCTGACAGGCAGGTGTGCTTATTCCAGCTGAAGAGTGGGAACAGGAAAAATGTCTGCAGTGTTGTTAAAGCTGTGCGGGGGAGGGTTGAGGGTGGAGGGTGGGAGGGCAGAGGTGAAGGCCCTGCGGCAATGCCCGCAACCAAAAGCAATCTCATTTTAAAAGGTTCTCATTACCCCCAAGTCTCTGCAATCAGGTATGCCGTAAATCCTTTCGGATTCAATTTATTCTGGAGTTGGCTGACACAGAGCCTCCGTACCAACTAATGCAGGTCTGCAGGACGTCCAAGCTCAGACTAGGACTCCTAATCCACTGATTACACTAACTGACAAGGGAGTGTATTGCTAATCAAATGAAATATAATGTAAACCCCGTGTCATGTTTATAACCTGGACAGTTCGTTAATTTCTCACATCTTCGCTAATTCATGTGTTTTTGTGCATTTTAAACTTGAAGAAGTATTTACATCATTTACTAAAGTAGAAGTACTAACATCACATTGTCAAAAATGTTATTCCCTTTAGGTCAAAAGTTCTGCATTCAAGACCATACTTCTCTTAAGTAAGGTAAGATGGTGCAGAAACATGTTTTTAGTGTTTTATTATTGTGTTTTTGGATTCATATTGGTGCTGCATTAATGTTTGTGTTGTATTTTACTGTTGAAATGTATTGGGGAAGAAGTATAAAGTCCCCAAAAAGGTCATACTCAAATAAATACAAGTGCCTCCAATTTTATTTATTTATTTTTTAAGTATTTTATTTTATTTCTGATCCTTGATGTGGATTTTGGACTTTTCATAAGGGTAAAAATGTAGGATTTTTGAACACGAAAAGTTCTCTGGAAACCAGGGAGCCCAGCCTGTCTTGGTGATATTTTGAGGAAATATCGAGACTGTGTTCATGACCATAGGCAAAATGTTTACATGCTAATATATATATCTGTGTCATGAGCACAGCTTGCACTTCATCACAGGGGTCTTGATAGGTGGCTCCTCTCAGGTCATTACGGAGGACGTACCATAAAGTGCTAGTTCCTCCATTTTTCGGGAAATAGTGTACATGAATGAGTAATGAAGACTCTGGGTGGCTTGCTGTGTGCACTGCAGCATTTATTTCCTGCTGTGAAATGTCTTGTTAGCATCTCTTTCTATTACTGTCTCTCTCTCGCTCCCTCTCTCTCTCTTTCTCCCAAGCGATTGGAGGTAATTGTCTTCGGTATGCATCATTGAAATAGTCCCAAAAAGTAAGGCACTGCCAGACAAACACAGCAGCATGACAGTGGAGGAAACGGTGGCTCAGCTTATCTCTCCCTGTCACATTTGTTATTCCTGATAATTAGTGGGGTTGTTTTGGAAAAGTTCCTACTTTTGACTAAAGGTCTCGCTTGACCTCATGAGCATCAATTTTTAGCTATTTTGAAATAGATCCAAATCTTTTCTGTATAATATGAAAATAGAGTTGTTTAGCAGACAGTTTTCTAGGAAAAGGTTGTGGAAGCTTGTAATGAGAAACCCCCCCATGTGACCTCAACCTACAAATGAAAACCTCGAGTTATCATGAGCAAGAAAAAGCTTCGTAGTAACATCTGTTCATGCCATATTCAGTAGAGTTTTTTTGCCTGGAGGAAAATCTGAATTGATACCCAAATCTCACCACATATGCCTTCCACTGATAACAAAAACATTTTTGCAAGCATTTTTTTTCTAGCATAACCCAGCTACTAACACCTGTTAATTATCTGCACGTGAATATGCCTGATAGAAACATTTCGACGCCTGTATATGTATTTGAGAGCTACATTCACAATATAAGAGCAGGCCCCTGGAACCAAGGGAAAAGCTCAACAATCATAGTGCCTTGAAGGAGCGATATTCCCACACAGCATGACAGTGACCTTCTCTGGAGGGGCTTAGTGGCCATATTTACCTGTTCTCTTTGCCGTCTTCAGTCGTCCCCTTTTTTTAAACCGGTCTCAATTTAAATTAAAATAAACCTTTAGAATTTCGTTCTGCACTCGGTCCACTCAACTTGACACATTCCCTTAATCCCTTCATCCACAACCAAACGGATGAATGTCTGCAGTTTTTGCAAGCTGACAATTGGTTTAATCTGGTTCTAACGAATAAACAGATGGAGGGTGTTGTGTGTCTCTCTGTCGCTTTATTTCACATTTCTCACAAGCATTTATCTACAAAAATATTCTAAATATACAGTATATATATAACACACACAATTCTATGCAAGGTGATCCTGTTCAGCTGCATTGACTGTTATTGTTCTTATAAAATATTTCAGCATATTACAGACATTCATACACTCCACATAAGCACCATGTTAACTTTTTGCTCCTGATGAATGTTATGTAAGTGACCTGGCTATTTCTTTTTGATATGATTAGCCGTGATAAATCACCATAAAATTCCCTTCATCGTCCATTTACCATAGAGGCAGGGTGTGGGGACGGAGCTGATACAGCAGAGCCATGTGACAGTGTGTGCATGTACAGTAGCGTTAGCGTAGCACTTGCAGATCAAAGGCCAGAACTATGTGCTAGAGAAAAAGGCATTTAGCCCGAGGACCAACTCTGACATCTGGGGAGAACCGAGTGGGCGTTGAATTAAACAGAAATATAATTTTAAATGAGATACGGACATTAATGTGTGCTCAAATGAATAAGCAGCAGCCTGACCAAGCACAGAAGAACTGAGAAGCCCGAAGTAAAATTGAGACGCTTCGAAGGGGTAAAAAAAACTTTAAAATTGCAAGCCACTAATTTGAAATGACATTTGATTGCAGTGTGTGTACCTTTGACTATTTATCAGTGGACGATATATTGCGCAAAAGCCGCAGCAAGGGGATATTTACTTTGAGAAGACTGTAAAAAGGCATTAAAACCCTTACGTTAGCCGTAAATTAGTTAGCACTGAACAGTGTTTGTGTAAACTCAAACTCACTAACTGAACTCAGAAACTAAACTTCTTCTTAGTTATTTCCCTCCAGTCTCTCTCCTTCTACTCATCTTTGTACATTTCTAGATCCATATTTTGAAAAGGTTTAAACATAGTGAACTTGCAAGGACACATAATCGCCGCTTTCCATTAGCGGTCTGTCCGAACACAAAATGGCATCCCAAAAAAAGCCTTTTTTTCTTTTAGATAAAAATGCTAAATGCTCAACAAATATGTTTCTATGTCATCATAACAATATTTTACAAGAAATCAGGGGAGTTTGAATTACAGTTGAACTTTAAGTTGGATACTTATCAAGCCAGCAGCCCACGTTCAGTCTCTCGGTAATGAAGACTCTTGATGAAGGAAATCAGGCACAGCATGAGCAGACGGATATTCAGGGAACATTATTTGAATGATCTGTGATGATGGCTGTCTGTTTTTTTAACTCACAGGAGATGATGAGTGTTTGAAAATGAATTAGCATCACAGTGTGCGTGTGTGTGCGTGTGTGTGTGTGTGCGTGTGATGTTTAAAGGGACCAAATCAATATTCCCCTCGAGCTATTTATGCAGACAATTTATAGATGCTTGAAAGTTCAAGCAGTTGCGTGTCATGCAATGCTGTTAAAAAATAAATAAAGCTAATGGCATACGTCTTTTTCAGCCTGAAAAAAAGCCTCCGTGTGATGTAACGTGTTCCATCTTTAATCTGGGTTATCTTTTATTAAAACGCGCCTCGGATGATGTCGCCCCTCCTAACCTCAGCCTCAAGTTCGCAACCTGTGGAGATTGGCAGGTTTTATAATGACTTATTTTTGACCTCTCTTGCTGTCTGAGAGGGGTTTGTCATGCATATAAATCGCCAAATGTGTTAAAACAAGTGCAACGCAAGACCTTTGGATAGGGAAACATTAGACTGATCAGAAAATTCCTTATTTTTGTGCACGGTTTGGATTAAATACAGAGATTTAGAATAATAAAGCATAAAGTACTTTGAGAATCCAAAATAAGATTAACCTTAAATTTACGTTTTGGTAGACACAGCATTTATTTGATGTATTTCTATGAAATATTTGTCGATAAAGCTGGAAATATACAATAAATATATAACGTCTGCAATTGTTTATGTATGTATTACACTCTTGTTGTTGCTATCTTATAAAACAGTTTTTTTTTCAATGTAATAAAAGGAAAACGAGTTAAAAACAACAAAAGAAAAATCCACTTACGGGGGAAGTTTAAATCAGCCATCAGTCCCTGACACTGATGCTCAGCAGTGCATGAAGTGATGGGAAAATACAGCTTAAAATGTACCGTGGGGTGTCCTCTGTAATAGGCTGCTGAGGTCCGTCCTGTTTGTTTTGGTGCATCCTTGTTTATTCAGGTACTGTTGGCCATGGCTCATGTCCACACACACCCTCCTCTGTGACATGCCGGCCAAGTCCATCCACTCCACTGCCCACTTTATCCACCTACCACTCTCTGTAGCTCATCACAGGCAGAAAAAAAAGCCTCATCTTATTCTGGAAAACTAAATGAAATGCCCCCCAGCTTTGCGTTACTGTGTCCTGGCCCAGTTTATTTTTGTTTGTGTGAGTGTGTTTGTGTGCGAGTGTGTGTCTAAGTGGTTGCTCTTCAGTACCTTGTTTCGCTGCTCCTCAGGTAATAGGAAACTTGGAGACAAACGGATGCTGGAATGATTGCCTCTGTGCTGTCCAACAAAATGCTTCAGGGGTAAATAGGAACACGTTCCCTCCTTCTGATGGAGCCTTATTTTTTATTCTACTTTACAAAACTTTCCTCATGAAATTAGTCATGCCTTCTACCGAGACATCGGAGAGTTGACGTCGCCGCATCAGACGGAGCCCAGAGAGCCACAGGTATAATGACAACACCTCCACTGTTACTGCAAATAGCGGCAAATGCGGTGATAATTGCAGCCAATTACTCCCGTTGGCCCCTGGTGTTTTGAGAGAACTAAATATTCGATGCCTTTAGCGAGGAGGTAGATGACATGACTGTAATAAAATGCCTCTCTCCATCTGCAGCAGTGCTTTGAAACAAAGACAAAGAAGACATCTGAAGGGTACATTATCTTTATTTCAACCCAGGGGATGTTATTAATCCAAGATAGTTTCTTATAGTGAGGGAGAAGGTTAACGGAAAGGCATGACTTTTTTTTTCTTTCTTTTTTTACCATATTTGAAAGACTTAATCCACTCTGGCACTGATTTCATTGCACTTGTGTCTCACATTTCTTGAAGGAATTGATAGTGACACTTATTTTAAATAAGATTAATTGAATATTAGATAAGAAGGTGGATTGATACATGTTGTTCTAGCTGTAACATCCATGTAAAGGTGACAAAACAATACTTCTTTCAGGAACTGCTCATATAGGCCCCTCAATGGTTGAATGCTCAATGCACTATGCACATACCTGGAGCACAAGACATGCCACTCAAACCGTTAAGGTGGAGTCTACCTTGTTTTATGACCCCCATCTGCACACCAGATCTCGTCCTCACACCCGGCTCTGATGGTTCTGCCTCATCTCTGGCCTCTTTTTGTCCCTGACCCATCCTGTGATCCTCTAGTGTGCCATGCAGCTCCAACCTCTGATGCACTAGAAGCTCTATTCCAGCCACTATTGAGAGAAAACCTGCCCTATAATGACCCCCGCAGCTACAAAAGGGATGACTCAGCATCCTGTGGATGAGTAGCTTGTGTTTATCAAACTATTAATACCCCCAGTATTGATTTGCACCATCTCTAGACTACATCTGGTGAGTCGTGGGAGAAGAAGTATTCCTTCAAAATGTACCGTAATCAAAAGAAACGCTGCTCTTTCTACATCCAATTAGGTGTTTTTTTTTCTGTGAGCACTGCTGATGTCAGTGTGTAGTTACAGCGGTCGTCGTGTCGCACGAGGTCGATGCGGCGTGTAACCAGATCTCGCCGCTACAGAACAGCGACGCGGCTGACGCACAACAAACACAAAAACAATTAAAGCAGAGCTGCAAGGATACTAGCCGCACCGTCTCCAATTGGGTGCCGTAAAAAGGAACACACTGTGGTGCTCCCGGGTTATTGATTTCCTAATCAGTCGGTTTAACGGTGTCAGGGGACGAAAGATATGTGCAACCTTCCCACAATCCTCCCATTCTGTATAGCCCGAGGTACAAAGACATCAGGTGCTGTGTGACAAGGGTTATTACATTTCCTCTCGTAGGTTTTTTTTAAAAATAATCGGCTCTCATTTGCGTATCCTTAATCGCGAAGGTGTTTAAAGATCATTTTTCCAATTTTAACAAGAGTAATTTGAACAGGCTTAAGAGTGAAATCACGGTGGAAAGGGCAGGGGATATCTACCGTAGCTAATTTTCAATAAACTCTGCAGCGAGAAGGAGTGCATGGATGAGCAGGAGGGATGCCGACTAACACATACACACACACACACACACACACACACACACACATGCACTGTTCTAGAAAAGAGACGACGGAGATATCGTTTACTTTCCCCGGACACCATTATTAATAAGCAAAATGCGTCTCCGTAGGCATGATTTATCGTCGCAGAAGTTCTCCCTGACAATTTTGGGTGTTGCTTATTATGTTTTTATGGGATGCGAGCATGAATGCTTTATGGCAGTACACATACCTGATGCTCATGAATTAGTTAGCGCTATCGTTATGCTCACAATAGCACTCAAGATTTTTTTTTCCTGCAGGATTCTTCTCACTTAACAGGAACAGCTGTGGCCTCAGGAAATAATGTGACGACCCAGTCTAATGAGTTCTTACTCACTTTAAGAATAAATAAGTCATACGACATGTCAATCCAATGTAAAAAGAAGAAAATCATGAATGTGCGTCTTACATCTAGAGTGCAGTTGTGTTGTTTGTTCCTACAGAGCGATCGTCCTCCGGCTCTTTGACATTGTTGCTGAGCAGCACAACGCAGGTTTCTCATTTGCAAATTGCCAGGTGTGCAACTCCTTTTCTCAGAATATGCGATTAGATATGTATGAGATAGAAAAACGATGCTTGTTAGCTTTGATAGCCGGATCGTTTGAACTTGTAACTCGAACACAAGTTTTCTCCTTTGACTGTAAAACGATCGGAGGATCAAATAATGTCAGAACACTCTGGTTTCTAGCCCCAGAAGCTCCTGTAGAAAAGGGGTTCAGGGTTCAAGATGTTGAACATAACTAGACGTTTCTCACAAGAAGTCATTTTAAATAAAAATTTTTTGTCAGAACAGCTTTAAAAACACAATTAAATGTTTGATGTATGTGAAATAAAGATTGAAACTAGCAACTGAGACCATGTTCACAATGTTCATGAGGTAATAAATACAGTCAGAAGGAAGGTAATTTTATCACAGGCTTCTATACAATCATACTTCTCAAATAGCTAGAGAGTGACGAGTATCAAAATATCAGATCCTTCCCTCGTTATGTCATTACCAAATCACAGCAAAAACGCTCCATAATATCAACACCCAAAACAGTTTACTTCTTACTTTTTTAATTTTAATTCTATTCTACACAATGTATTACACATTTGTTGAGGAAATACATATTTTAAATCAAACAATAATCTTGTCATGTTGGTTCAAGGTAACTTTGGAGGCTCAAACCAACAGTATTGTCCATGAAATATGGATATGTCACAACATAAAACATGTCCATGTGTTGAGCACAATGACAAAGCACGTATATTATCCTTTAACCTTTTTGGAAAACCTTCCCGCTTCCATTTTAAGTCCCAGCATGCCCCATTCAAACAATCTTTTGGCATAAGATACGTAATTTTTTTCATTTTTGAACCGAACAACACAGTTTTTCTGACTGAAACTCCTTCCTAACAGGCCAAAGGTTTATTTTATTGTGATTTTTGTTGCAGATTCAGATTCTTTGGGTCCTAATCTTTCCACAAAGGTGTCTTATTGACCGCTCCAGGAGGCATTTTTGGGGAATCTGGCTCATATCATGCTTGATGTTCATAGTTACGATGAAAATATCTTTTAAAAGTGATTTTTTTATTGCAGATATACTTTTTTTTTTCAAGAATTTGCTAAACAAATACATACAATAAACAGTTGGAATTAATTTGGGCTTCCTACAACCAAAGAAAAACACTTAAACACATGAAAAAGGAGGTCTGGAGCCAAAATTGCTTCCACAGTTTTCAGCGGGTTAATTGGACGACTTTTTGGGACGACTCGTTCCTGTTCCTTCCTCTCACGGCTCCACTGTGTCCTTCCTCACACTTAGAAGCCGCTCAACACCTTTTTTTTTTTGTTGTGTTGTTGTTACAATTATCGCTGGAACAAAACGGACCGCCACCTGCTGCCAGCTGCTCTCGGGCACAACATTTTGTTCCTCCGCTCCTCCCTTGTCGTGATGGGAGGCGAGCCGGCCCAACGGCGCTGTCACTCCGCCTGCGTTCGCTTCACGGACGCTGCATGAGGATGAGGAAGCTTTTTTGAACAGCTGTGTGCAGGCAGAAGCAGCAGCCGCTTGTTGGCTCTCCAAAGACACCCTGCTGTAAAAAAAAAAAGAAAAAAGGCACAGCACGATTATACGTGATACTTGACAGACCAGTGTGTGCCATGTTTCATTAGATCTCGTGTTCTTTAAGAGTGTCTCCTGTCGCCGAATGATGAGACAAAACAACAACAAGCTTTGGATCCTGAGTCCTTTTTATTCTGGAAGATGACTGGGATAAAGCCCAGCATGCACCTTGCTGCTGCCATCTGCTCCCTCCTCCAAATCTGAGTTACACTATGGTTCCTCTCACCAATCCACGTTGGCATTGGCAGCGTTTCGGACACAATGCATTTCTGCACAAATGTCAGTGAGCACACATAACACCTTGGTTATGTTTTTTATGTGTCCTGCTTTTTATATAAGCAAAACAGGAGCCTGTCAAACTGTCTTGAGCTTAAAATGCAGGGGAAATAAAAAAAATATGGGCTAAAAAAAACATGTTTTCCCTTAGTATTCACAATGTGTCGTCGTCCTTGCTACGAGATGATTTGTTGCAAGGACACGAGAATCCTTTATTATCTATCTTCCGAACATTATATCCTGTTGTTGTTCGGAGGTGGCTTAGCTCTGGGAAAGAGAAAATATTGATTTTAAAGGTTCCAGCTGAAAGTATCCCTTCAGAACAATCCATCTCAGTAATTCAAACCAATCCAAAAGGATTCTGTTTGCTGACCCATCGGCAGAGCACCGGGGACTCTCCTCTGTCCAATCAAGCAGCTTTTCATGTTGTTATGTAAGACAATTAAACTGAATGCATGGACAATCATTATTTTCAATAGTTTCATAGGGTATTACTATATTTATTGCACCACAATGTGATATTGCGATAACATAATGTGGAATATACTAAACAAATAGGTTTGTTAAGAGACGGGGAACACCTTGCAGGGCCCACACATGCTTTAGTTATGAATGTTTCATTGTCGTCACTCGCCAATGTTTGTGAGCATGTCTTTAAAGGCTCTGGCGTCACTAAAACGGCTGATGTTTGCAGTAAAATGCTCGACGGGTGAGTCAACTTCCTGGTCCTCGTTTTGGATCGCTTGCTTCCATCAGAGGCTGACAGCGGTCCTGCCGAGCCAGGTGCTTTATGTTCATTTCCTGAACAATTCAATGCGCTGATTAATTGCTGCCGGAGTGAAAAAGGCTGAGAAAGGCCTGCAGACGTTTCTCAACCCACATTAACAAGTAATGGGACTGACTGGCGTTTCGAAGTTGGGCTTTTTTTTCGTGGCAAAAAATACATCTCCTTTTTAAATTCGGTTTCATAACTTAGCAAGCAGCTTATGCTGGTGTTGTTTTCCTTCTCTTTTGAAGTGTAGGTCAGACATATTTTCACATCAGGAAATATGCAAATGCTCTCTAGTGGAATACAAAGTTGTTGGATTCATTTGAATAATCTCTTTGAAAGCATCGAGAAATACCATCCAGTGTGATTCAAGAAGAAAACCCAAATGAGGGGCATTTTTATTCATCATATTCGGAAAATAAATAGCGTCATCTCATAATATTAATAATCACAATGCATCTTTTAGACGGTTGTACAGATATTATCAACAATACATTAGCATAAAGTCATATTCAAAACAGGTTGTGTTCAATTGTAAGGGTCCATCGGGGCTCATGTGAAAAAGCTGCATTAGCAAAATGTGGCTTCAAAGAGCAGAGCAATATTTTGTTGTTGTTTTGACAAGCCAGGTGATACTGCAATATATATGGTAAGAAATGCATGACAGGAGTTAGAAATTGCTGTATGAATAGTTGTGTATTTTATCACCGACCACAAATTTATCACAGTGTTAATTTTAAAAGCCGAAGGGTCAAAGGTGTCACATGAATAAGACAAAAGCTCAGCATGAAAAGGTTACTGCTGACACGGCATGCATAAACGATAAGGGCTGTAACAAATGACAGCAATAAACACGTCAACCCAATGGCTTGCTTCCTAAATTATAGCCTTATTCATTAGTTGGCCGTCATCATTAGAGAATCCGTAATAAACTTCTCTCAATTGTAAGCACTCGGAAAGGTCAGTCTGCTTACAATTTCAGTGAGGATTGTCATACTAGAAAAAAAAAAAAAATACATTTACAAAGAACGTCCCTGAAAAAATATCACAAGTCAATCTGAAAAATGTCCCTGCTGGCGAATCTGGCTTTAGTCATACTCACAAAAATATAATGACACAAGACCAACGGAAAAACATCTCGCTCGGCGCCGCGATCAACGTGTGACCCGGTGATCTCGGCGTCAGCGCTCGCCTGTTTTTTTTTCTTCTTTCTGAACCCGTCGTCCTCGTTCGTCATTGTGCTACATCGTTCGTTGGTTCGTGCATCACCGGCTCTCTTTGTAAACACGCAGTTTCCCCCCAAACTGCAACAGTCAAACCAGCAATTTAGCCATCTGGCCCCCGAACAGAAATGACTCCCGCCAGCCAGCACCCGGTTAGCAGGAAGTAGAAGTTCCTGTGGGAACACTTCACACACAACATGGACGCTCCTGAGTGGGGTTACCGGTGAGAGGAATGTGTTGCTGTAGTGTTGCGTCCTTTAAACTGTCACACCAGAGAGGTTATAAACGTAAATGTGTTGTTGTTGCTGTCACTGACAAAGTTGATTTGGCACTCCTCCATTCTCGCAATGTCCCCAATGTCCAACTCTGACAACAACTGAGTCGGGTCCGTCTTTGTCGTGAAAACCTGTTTCCCCTGCTGCTCCTCCACATCCTCTCCTGGTTTCTCCATTTCCTGCACACCGTCCTCCTCCTCTTCTTCTTCTTCTTCCTCCTCCGTGATGGAGCAGAGGCGAGTGGCGCTCCCGGGATTGTCGCCGGGCGGTTTGTAGTGGCACTGCCCGTTCAGCAGCCTCCTCAGCGGCATCAGGGGAACGGCCTCCTCGCCCAGAAGCTGCTGCTGGCAGTGCCGGAAATCGCTCTGACGCTTCAGCCGCTTGAACTCGCTGAAGGCGGAGGTGGCGTTCTGGTAGAGGCTGTTGGCGATGGCCCGGGCCTTCTCCGACCTGCTGACCAGGACGGCGTGGCACCGGAGCACCACGGCCATGTTCTTGACCTGGTGCCTGTAGATCCACGCCAGGATCTTGGGCCGCGACGGGTCGGTGCCGCAGTGGGTGATTCGGTTCAGGGAGTAGAGATGGATGGGCTTCTTCTTCCCGGATTTGTCGGCGCTCATCCGGATGCCCTGCGGTCCCACCGCCAACCTCATCTTGACGCTCTGGTCCCCGTAGTTGCTCCTCGCCCAGATCTTGGCCACGGCCTCCTGGGTGCAGCCGTCTCCCTTCGCCGTGATGGTGACCACGCTCCCCAGGTAGCGCACGCTGTAAACGGGCTCCTCTTTGTTCAGTTCCACCTTTTGCCGCTTGGTGTGGAAGATGTTGCCCACCCAGTCGAAGGGGCAGTCGGGCAGCAGGTCCGGACAGGAGCGCAGGAGGGAGGAGATGATGGAGTGGTAGGTCAGCCCGGTCCCCAGGCTCTTGGGTTTACTCTTGGCCTCGTCCTCCACCAGAACAAACTTATTCCTTCTCCAGGGCAGCATGGTGGTGCGGGGAGGAGTTGGAGCGAGTGTCGCTGCCGCCGGCTCTTGTCGGCTCGGGCTAAAAGAAGAGGGAAAACCGAGAAAAGTGTGCGCGAGGAAGAGCGAGCTGAAGCAGAGAGACGCTACTTCACTAAGCACCGTGGAGAGACTGAGAGCTGCGAGCCTCAACCAGTCGGTCCCCCCCCAGCCCCCCCGCTCGCTCCTCCTTCCTCTCTCTCCCTCCTCCTCTTCCTCTTCTTTCTCCTCTGTGTCTGCATCATCAGTGCAGGAGCCTCAGCCGGCGCTCGGGCGCCCATAACCCCCTCCCTGCTTCAATGTTTTTGCTTCCAAATGGCTCCATACCAAAGCGTTATTTATCCTTCCAGCTTTGCAGCGACGTATCACTGTACATGTTTATTGTAAACCTGCGGAAGAGGGTACACACCTCTCTCTCTCTTTCTCTCTCTGTCTCTCTCTCTCTCCCTCGCTCTCAGGCTTATGTGACTTGTTAATTCTGCTGTAAAAGTCAGTGGAGTCTATAGTGTTGTTCGTTCTTTATGTACGGGTTTAAATGCACTTGATCTCATCAGCATGAGAATAAAAAGAAGTGTCGATCCGATCTTTTAAAACACAGACTCACATTGCGTAACAACTTCCTCTCAGTTCAAAGTACTTTCCTCTACATGTTTGTTTCCATCAGCAGGTTTAAAGTACAATTATTTGAGAAATGACGCTGAATTTCCATCGTCTATGAATATGCATGTATGGACTAAAAGCCTTATAACTCCCATCAGAGTGATTTTACTTCCATCTCAAGATTCAGAGGATGAAACATTAATTATGCATTTGACATAAGGAGTCTCATTTGTAATTTATTTAATGAGCTTTATATTCAACACAGTGCAATTTGTCACAAATTGCACGGCATCTCTTAAAGCCATGAAGCAAATAATAATAATACATACTCTCAACTCATCTTCCATGATGTTTTGCCAATGATATTTTGAATTAATGGTTGGTCAGAGAGCATGAACTTTGCCATCCCAGACTGGGGTGTAGCGGTCAGATTAGGGAAGAATAAAAGATTTAGTTAAGTGTTAATAAAGTAAGAACATCCCTACATATTGACCTCAAAGCCCGGCTGACAGCATCAGTCTAGAGATGGAAATCACAATCGGTGCCTCGGTCCACCAGCTCAGTCGAGACTGAAATACCTCAACAACTATTACATGGATTGCTGTGAAACTTTGTGCAGACGTTCACGTTCCCTCGAGGCTGAATCCCACTACCTTTGATGATCGTCTGTCTTTTCCTACAGTGCCTCCAGCAGGTCAAATAGTACACTTAATTGTAGAAACAGCTCAACATTTTGGACAACTATTCATGGTTCTTATAGGATGTAACCTCTGGACGTTGGTAATCCCTCTGATTTATCATCTGATGCCGTCATCAGGTCAAACTTTAATCTCTCCAACACTTCAGTTCGACAAAATACCCACAAAACTAAAGACATTCCTCTTGGACTCAGCTGCACTTTGTGTTAGCATACTCAGATTTGTATGTTTCCATAAGTATGACAACCTTCTTGTGTAGTGCTCTTATATATATATATAATCACAATGTCCTGATTATGGCAGACAAATGTTTTATTAAATGCTATCTATATGCACAGAATGAAACCACTGACGTTTAACTTAATGTTCACATTAGCGTTGATATAGCACACTGATAAATAAGAACATTTAAAAAGGGCATTTCATCTGAAAAAGGTTGTCGACCCCGGATCTTATCTAAGATGCCGAACAAGGTGAACGTTGTACCAGCGTGATAACTTTGTGTTGTGAACATGCTGATGTTACCTCACGTAGCTGGAAGCCCTCGCTGTCGACTCCCATCTTGTCCAATATGATAAGCATCTTTCTTAAAATGCAAACAAGTGCCTTGAGTGAAAATTTGTAAGTCTTCAAAACTATTCAGTGTTAACATTTTGAAATGTTGCAGATACATTCGTAAAATAACGTGGCCTTATTATACTAATAATAAGCTCTCGATGTGTCTCTTGTCCTTGCTGGCAGTAGTATAAATATGTAATTCCCAGGAGATTGGAGTGAATATGAGTTGGAGAACATGGTCTGAACATCTGTGTGACTCGCCGACACAGTGCAACGAGGGCAGATCTCTTTAAAGGAGGATTCTGGTGCAACAATTCAAAAGAAGTATAATCTGTGTCTGTCACTGGGCTGGTCCTCGCAGCACAGACTGAAGTGCGGCTAGCGGATGAAGTTCTCTGCTTTACTGAGAGGGTAAGATGTCTCTTTGTCTGCCTTTCATGCATGTGCTGTATATACGTACAGAGAGAATATGCAGACTGAATGGGTTTGTAGGCACTATCTGATATGTAAATGTGATTTTTAGAGAGCAGTGTGGATGTTTGGTGCTCAAATAATGGGACCGCGATCTGAGATCGAGGAGGCCTCATACAAACAGCTGTAGCACCACTACTCGTCTGTGTGAAGTGAGATAGCTCATCTCTAACCACAGGAGATAAACGCAGACCTTGATGTCCTAAATTGAAAATGATTCATCATGTTTTGGCCTTTACAGAAATGGGTAAGTGTATTCAGTATTGACTTATCTGCCATCCGAGTTACCGGCCTGAAAGAGTGGGTTTGTCCGATGGAATTAGGAAACGTCTCAACTCTCTGCTTTTACACAGCCAGTGTCTTCATGTCTCTGCCTCTAAACATGTGGGACATGATGTAACTGTGGTTAAAAGCATTATAATGCAATAAGCTGTGGCATGCAATGTAAGTGCAGTCTGCTGGGAACCGTGAGGACTGAGAGGAATATTAATATATTTCTTCTCTGAGAGAATGGGACGTATTTCAATAAATCTCTCTATTCAAGGTCTTTTTAAATGTTTCGTAAATCTGCAGTTAATATCATAAATATATAATACAATGTATTCAATATTTATTTTCCGCATACTCATACTCATCTTACAGTCTGATGTTGTGAATTATGTTTGTGTTCATGAGCGATTTCCCCACGGTCCATTTACCTCAAGGTCGGCCATTTACTGTCTTTACTCATAGCTTGTTCACAGATTATGGGTAATAACGAACCATAGGCATATGTCATAATGGGGTTCCCTCTATGTAAGCCCATTTCCACCACAAAAAAAAAATTAAGACCTGAAAAAAATTTAAAAAAATTAGCAGCACAAAAAAATGAAAAATAAATTAGGACAAAACATATTTTTTTAAATTAATCTTTTTTTTTTGTTGCCTTTTTTTGTTGACTATCACAACAAAAAAAAAAAGTCAACGAAAAAAAAAAATCCCGTTTCATTCCAGGAGAGAAATGTGTATGGAAGCCCATTTCCACGAAGAAAAAAAAGTTGGAGCAAAAAAAAAAAAATAGGACCACAAAAAAGAAATTAGGACAAAAAAAAAATAATAATCGACTTTTCTTTTTTTTCCAGTTAATTTTGTTTTGGTCGTTTTGTTTTTTTTTGGTCCTAATTGTTTTTTGTGGCGGAAATGGGCTTCCATAGTTTTCTATTACATGTCGGTTTTTTTATTTTGAGGGAGAGAGAGAGAGAAACTACTCTGCTGTCTTGAACCAGCCGGAGGCCCCCCCAGAAGGGTATGCAATAAATAGAAAATACTAAATTTATGAATGCATACAACGTCATGACATGCTTGTCTCTGAGACGCCTCGACTTCTGAACATAAACATTACTATTAGCCTTCAAAAATACATCATAGCTGTATTCTAGATTGTTTTAATGGTGAGCTGAAGGTGAAAACTGCATCAAACAAGCCTGACATTTGCTCGTCTCTGAGTCTGCATTTCAGCGCTCCCAGCTTGTCCTGCACTCCAAACCATGACGTGCAGTTGAAGTTCAATCCATCCAATATTTAAGGGCAATTTTTTTTATATAAGTTTCCACCGAAGACAAGTGTCGAGGAAAAAAAGCCAGTCGATCCTCGCCAGAGTCAGTAGGCTTCATCCTCTAGAGATCATGGATATTTGTAGAGCATTTTATTTGAATCCATCCAATAGTTGTTGAGACATTTCAGGCTGAAAAACAGTTTTTTCTTTAGTCAAGCCACACATTGAATTCCCAGATGAGCCCTGCTGCCTCCTGAGGCCTCCTCATTCCCTGTAACTCTGCCGTCCTCTCTCGCTTCCCTTCGGCTTGAACACACACATCCATTATGAACTCACACAAGCAACCCAGAGAGCAGAACGTTATCATCGCAATCCAATTACTTTTTATCAGAGTGATGCTACTCCCTCACCTGCCTCGTCCTCCCCTGTCCTTACCCTCGGTGCCTTTTTTCATTGGAGACATCCTTTTTTTTTTATCCAGGGCAGCATATGCTCCATATTTCTGTCCAGCAAAGGCAGCCTAATTAAATTGGTCTCTCTATTCATCACGCCACACTTACTCGCTGTGGTGTAATCAATTAGAGGGGCCTGGCAGAGAGAGAGGGTCCCAGCCTCTGGATGCCGGATTTATGGCTGTACGTGACGGCGTGAAGAATGAGAAAGGGGGGGAATAGCGACAGAAAGGGATACTTCAATATATCAGACCGCTTCCATAAATAACAACCCCTCTTATAGACTCAGTCAAAAAAAAAGAATGATACTCACAAAAATGATAAGGGAGCCACATTAACATTAGGGCTGAGGGGATTCTTTTGTTTACAAAAGGAGGAACTAGCCGCGAAGGATTGAAATCAATATCATCTCATTCCGACACTATAGATTTCCTTTAGCTCGGATGAATACATAATGCGGTTCGAGTCGGTCGTGGTTTAATGAACAGGGAGTTTGCAAGACATTAGATACAGGAGGCTCATTCCCACCTTTAATCAGCGGCACGGTGCAGTCACAGGAGACCTGCAGGTCCACTCCCCCTCGTTTACTCCTGCGTCACAGGGAAAGTGATGCACGGCGGTGGATCGTTCGTCAGTTTGCATGTAAGGTCAATTCATGATGTATTTTTTAATTAGCCAAATTAAAATGAGAAATAAGAGCCAATTGGTGAATATTATTAAGACTATACGTATATTCAGTATTTGATCTGGATGTGAGGCACTATATAAACTATAAACTATGTTTATTCCCTCGCTTGCTGAGAGTTATATGGAGAGGATTGGTGCGTGTACAGTTAATAGGAAGCTATACCGCACGCGACTGTTTAGCTTAGCTTAGCACAAAGACACAAATCTGGAGAAACAGAAAGCATTGCTCAGTCAAATGGTAAAATAAGAAATGAAATAATCCGCCTGCCAGCACCTCTAACGCTCACTAATCAACACATTATATTTCATTTATATATTATTTACAAAAATGGAAGTGTAAAAATATTGCTGGTTTTATGGGGACTATTTCTTTGCCCTGGACTCGGGAAAGTCACACATCGAAGTGTCAAAACCACTTAGTTAGGGTGAGGAAAAGGTTGTGTTTGATGCTAACCCGACTAACGGATCATGAGACAAACAAATCACATGACTGATGAGACAAAATAAGATGCTAAATCCCATAATGACTCTGACCAAGCGTCCATATTTAATTTTAATGGGTCTCAAGAGTTAGTTGAGAAGTGATACCGCGTTCCCAATATCAAATGTAACAAACAATGAGTCTCTACTTTGCTAGAAATCCAGCATTTTCTATCATCCATTATTCACAATGTGATCACTGATATCCTCATATTCAGTATTTATTAGCACCGTCAGTGTTTCATCATGTGTTGCAGGTAAACGTGTTATACGTTTGAAGGTTTGAGGGGCAGAATATTAGACGCGCCACAATAAAGTCTGTGCCAAATAGCTTTATTATACATTCAGTCCTCTTGTTGCGTAATCCTCAGAGGCAATCCTGCAGGCACTGAATGCCAGCTAATTTCAATATCTCCAGGAACTGAGACTTTTCCAAATAATGTGCCTTTCAGAGGGAGAATGAGCAGATTGCGTGCCAGGGTCGAGCTAAACAATACGGTGAGAGGACAACAAAAGAAATATCTGCAAATTATTTCAAACAGGTTTTTCATAAGACTCCGCTTCTGAAGTTTCTTTGTCCAAATGCCACAAAACGTTTGATCGCATCTTTGATATCACATGTTTGAGTCTATCAAAGGCACCCGCCTGAAGTCAAATGAGGACAATGCTATTTGTCAAGTCATTGACATGAAAAGTTTGGAGTTTGCTTCAACTTTAAGACAGTTCGAGCCAACTGTGTCCTGTTTTTGTGGTCAAATCTGGCATTTCAAAAGTTCACAAGTACATTTTTTGGCTGCATAATAACAATAAAAAATTCTCATTTCTTCTGATCTGCACTTTGACATTATTAAAAGTGGCTGTAACTTCAACATCCGAGCTGTAAATCCGACAAGTCGTTACATGAAGTGTAAGCGACTATTGTGTGTTTTGGCTCTTAGTGTATAATTGGATTGACTCTACAAGGAGCAGAGTTTGTCTGGATGGATGTCGCACGGATACGCAGGGCTTATCTGAACCAGTCACATCAAATCCCACCTGTCATCCTTTCAACACACCAGCTCAGGAGGACACATATGATGTTCTTCCCGCCTATGTAGTCCTCCCATTAAGCTGCCATGCTTCCATTTGCTGTCGCTATTTCCGTCCGTCTGAAACCCACATGAATGCGTGTTAGGCTGGCATTTGAACGGAAATCATTATGTGACACACAAACACACACAAAGGAAGTAAGGAAGTGGGAGGTTGTTGTTGTTTTTACGTAGGCAGAGGGAGCACTGGATCAGCAAGGTAGACTTTGTCCACAACACAGGTGACTAATGTGGAATAGAAGCCCAGAGGACAGTTATGTTCTCTTGCTCGGGTTGAAAACCTTGTTGCACCTTTTTTCCTCTTCTGAGGCGAGCCGCAAAATCCTCGTAGGGCGATCATTCACATGTCAGACTGATTATGTCAGACTGATTCAGCCGGAGGGGTTTTGTGTGGCAGCTATTCTTGTTATTATCAGAGAAGAAGCGCTTGATGTTGCAAATACGTTATATTTTCGTTTATATCAAATACATGATCGAGTGATAGAAAAAAAGCAGAGAACATTAATGAAATAGAGGGCTTAAAGGTCCTAAAGTGGATGCAATCAGGCTTAACGTATACCTTTTCTTTAGCGCTTTAGTGACACATTTGCCACACGGTACTTTTCTGAAATATAATGTCGATCAAGTCTCTTCAAAACACTTATTGAATTCTACAACAGTACAATTATTACACTGTTAAATACTGGAAATATATGATACAAAAATAAACAGTGGATGTGGTTGGAATCGTAATTCTTCGTTTGATGATTTCTTTTTTTTTAATGTAGAGGCTGAAAATGTCACCGGAGCAATGTGATATACAATATGGTCCTGTATGCAATTAGTGGAAGCAGAAAGCATATATCAAGAAGGTTGTGCCAGACTCCACCAAAATCTATTAATTTATCAAAAACTATGAAGTCATACTGTTTCTATATTGCACTGCATTTAAAATATGTGCAGTCCAAAGTTATGATTTCATTTTCTTTGGGAAATGTTTGCTTTACGCAACAGTCTGAACACTTTCAGTGATTTATAGCAGCGGGGGTGTAAATATAGAGCAAGCTGGCAGTGTGAGTGCATTGAAGCAGGTTTGGGGGAGTAAAGAGATCAGACCATATAATAAAAACCTTGTTTTCCACCTCAAAAATACACCTGTGTTTAATTATAAACTCATATTTTACTTTTGGTGGTGCCATTTGGTAAACACATCCTTACCAATCTCCATCAAGGTTTTCCTTTTGTGTGGTGTGAACACAGTCAGAAGTAATATAAAACAAAAGAATATGCTTGTTCTGTAAAAAAAAAAAAAAGTTTTCTTTTACACGTGCGTTTGGGTTGAAATACATGCTCTATTGCCTGCTTTTAATCTGTTTGTATTTGATTATTGTATTTCTTGTTTTATTGTGTATTTTACTGTGCCTTCTTAAACACATGTCTTGTGCTCAAAACCTCTTGTAAGGTATTGGCCCCTTGTATGATCACTTTGTGTTAGTTCTCTTTTTCTACTCCTGTCAAGCACTTTGTGACCTGCAGCTGTGAAAAGTACCATATAGATAAACTTGACATACTTACTTACTTACTTACTTACTTACTTACTTACTTACTTACTTTGTATGTGCTTCTTTTCTAATAACTACCTCACACTAGCAGCGCATGGATTTTTGAAATCCTAACATCTCTAAAAGAAGTACAGTACACACATGATGCAATGAGAATGTGCGAAAAATAAATATATAAAAAAGGAAAATTCAGTTACACCAGTTGAAATATTGTGCTTGTCAGAGATGAGGCGCAATTCATCATAACAAAAGGCTTACTGCACATATTGTTATAAATCTACTAACAATCTTTTGTCTGACAACATCCAATCTTCCTGGGATTTTTTTTTTATTATCCAAAAGTAACTGAGTGCAATTTTTGACTTTGAAGTATAGACTTAAAGTCATGTTGTTGTTGTTTATACTTGATTTCAGGTCATCAGTTGCGTCACTTGTGTCATTCATTCTGCCATAGTTGTATCATTTTACTATGTGTTTAAACCAAAGGAATAAAAATTGGCATAATGCTCATAATAATCATAATAATAAACATATACCTATAGTCGTGGTTAAGGTTGGACTGTGCCGATATTACTGCAGGAAGCATTATCTATGCAGCCTGCAGAGATGATCTATAGCTGAACGTGTTGATACCCTCCAGGTGGCCTGTGGGTGCCAGTGCCCCCTCACATTTTTATAAGTTGGAATCTGAATTAATTTCCCTCTTGCACTGACTTTATGTCCTCTGCAGTCGCGCAAGAAGAATGTGTAAGAAGGTGCAAGAGACATATGGAATGTGAGCTGGAAAACACTCTTAACACCAACAGAGTAACAGAGTCAAGCTGTTTTTAATCTCATTAGAATTGTATGTATTACTTTATGATATTAAATTAATGAAATCATGAACATTGTGTCCAATTACTGCAGCTCTATTTATCTGGGTGCTGGGAAGCAAATACGTGATTGGCATACCATTAATAGTACTACTGTAGTTGCACGGATGAATAGCGTGCCATAAAGCTGCAGAACCATCATTCTGCAAATTGTTAATTGTGTGCGTAGCTGCATTTTTTTTTTTGTGACAATAGACTACAACTACAACCTGCTTTGAATTTGTGTACATTATGTTATGAGGACACAGCTATGGATCCAGTGTGGGGAAGGACATTTTGACTTTGTCATCGTAAAAAAGCCAATAATGAAAGGAGTACATTTACTCAAGTACTGCACTTACAATATTCAGATACTTGTACTCATATCCTATTGCATGCAACTTTATACTTCCACTGAACTACAATTCAGAGATAATTAGTGTACTTTACTCCACTATATTGATTCAACACGTAGAGTTACTATTTACTTAAAGTTGTCTACCCAAAATCATTATGATTTGTTATAACTTATTCTCCACTGCCCTCTGCTGGCAGGGGGAAATATTAGATTTCAGAGGCTTTTATTTTGAAGCGTCGAGTCCCACAGCTGTTGTTAAACCTCTGTTGACAGTGGGACGCGTGTAAATACAGGTTAGAAAACACCTTTGCAAAGCGCTTCAAATAACTTATCGTTTATTAATATGTGTCGTAACATGACAGCTACGATAGGCTTCAAATGGACTGTCATACTGTGTTAATTATGAGGCGTCGCGAGCTACAGTAGCAAACAAACTGCTGTTAGCGCGAGCTAGTGAGCTCAGTTAACGCTAAGGAAGTGTTTGGCTATTAGCATTTAGCTCGTTTGCCAGTTAACTAGCTTAACGTTAAGTGTGAAGGGTTTCCAGGCTTTAACCACAATGGTTATTTAACCATGAATAATATCATTACAAAAGGTCCCGGTTTAGTTGGCGTTAGCAATAAGTTAGCATGCGTTAACTTCAGCTAGCGTTAACGTTCGTGATTGATGACGTAACGTTAACGACACCGGACGTCAATTACCAAAGTGTCTCAATGAACAAGGGAAGGTGCGTTATGGCTGTTGTTTAAAAAGCCACAGCGTCTTCTGATTGTCCTCGTTGTTGATTTATCAAGCTAGGCTTCTCACGAGATTGAATTCAATCTAACATGCAGCTCCTTCCCCTTTTGAGGCTTATTTACAATCTGTCTACTGTCTGTACTGTCATACATGTTTTGTTCAGTGGTGGAATACATATCCACTACAGTTGATTAATTGTTGTCATTTTTCAAGCAAAAACAGTGAAAGAAATCCCAAACATTTTATGGGTGATGATTTGTGGCTTTTCCATTGTGTGTCTTTTGTAAAATGATTGTTTCTGTGTTTTTAAGTTTTTGTTGAACAAATAAGACGTTAATACCTTGGGCTGTGGGAAACGTAATTATTCATTGTTTTAGATCTTGAATAGAGGAGGAACTAAGAAGAAACAGTTTAAACTTAAACATATTTTCCACCCCTGGTTTCTTGTAACAACAACAAACATACCTGTGATTATTCTGTCATCTCTGTCATAACAGCTCTGAATGCTGCAAATCCCAGCATGGACTCCAGTGGGAAACCCTCAACTGTTCAGATCGTGGTTTTAGCCACCAGCTCAGCCCTGACTGGACTCTTCTATTCCATTTACAAGAACCGAGCTACAACAGTTGCCAGATTAAAGGTCAGCCACATTTCTGAGCACTCTGTTTTGGTCATGTGAATGTCAGCAATGTGTTAATTTATTGCCTAATATGTTCTATTTGATAATCTTTCATTGCTTGTTTCTACAGGAAGCCAAGAAATTATCCATCGATCAGGATTTGAAAAACCTCCTGTCTGAAACTCCTGGAAGATGTGTCCCATATGCTGTAATAGAAGGTTTGTTAGACCACCTCAAAATCCTCGTGCAAGACTAAAAGTTACCTTGCATAACTATTGCTGTTTCACTCTGTCCTGTTTATTGCACACTGCAGGCGTAGTGAGGTCTGTGAAGGAAACTCTAAGCAGCCAGTTTGTTGATAACTGCAAAGGCGTGATTGAAAGACTGACCTTAAAGGAGGAAAAGATGGTGTGGAATCGCACCACTCATCTCTGGTAAGTGAATGAAAGGGTTTATTCCCAGTAAAGTTCATACAGTCAGAAGGCTTGATGAAGCTTATTGTATTTAAGTCCAACCCAAATAGCATTTTTTAAACCATTGTCAATACAGCATACATATCTGCTCTGTAAATCACAAGTCATGTCTTCTTCTCTTAGAAAAGAAGTCAGGAACTGAAAGGGAAAAACATTATTATTATTATTAATATTATGTTTCACGGTTCTCTTATTGTCTACATACATTTTTTAGAATACCGATGGTTCTCAGTCTGCGTGGAGGATATGACTTGCTTTCCTTTAGCCAATCAAATATTACATAAAGCACGAACAACACTGTTCTTATCTCACTTAAATAAATGAACATTATTATTGTCCAGATACATAGATTGCTGACTGAGTGACCAAGCAAATAAACATTCACAGCAGAAAAGTTCACTGACGTCAGTCTGGAGGCTAGAAGGCTAATTGGCTGCTGCAGCTCAATAAACAGCATGTAAAGTTCTCTGTAAATGTCACTTTGGTCCAATTAAAATGAAGGTGTGTCCGATACTCTTATCACAGGCACTGACACACCCCTCCAGCCATTAAGGGAAAAAACTATTGCGCATATATTTTAAAATATGTTTGCAATATTTTTATAGAAGGACTAAATATTCAGTTGGACTTAATTGTGACAGACATAATCTAACAAAGCTATAACTAAAAGAATAAGTCGATCTCCCGAAATTGGATCTGTGTTTTTTAATACTATTTATCCTATGAGCAATTATTAAACAAACAAAAATGCTCAAAAGATTTTTGGTCCTACAATATAAAGATTTCCAGTTTTTCTGCGTTTACTATAATAACAAATTAAATATCTTTGGGTTTGGGACACTTGGTTGGACAAAAGAAGGCATTTGTAAAATGTTCTCTTTGACTTCAGGGAATCCCTGTGCTATTTTTCTGCTGGACCAAGCAGCTCCTCGAGTAATCAACAGAACAACGTTAGTTGTGCCAATAAAAACATGAGTAACTGTACTATTTTTTGAACAGGAACAACACCGAAAAAATCATCCACCAGCGCACCAACACAGTTCCATTTTCTCTCGGGTCTCACGATGACGGTATCGCTGCCGCAGTTCGGGTCGTACGTCCGCTCGACGCCGCAGAGTTGGACCTGGAGACCACGTACGAGAACTTCCACCCCACCGTCCAGTCCTTGTCCAACGTCATCGGCCACTTCATCAGCGGGGAGCGACCCAAGGGCATCCATGAAACGGAGGAGATGCTGCGGCTGGGAGACAGCGTCACATGTGTCGGAGAGCTGGTCCTGGATAACAACCTGATCAAGCTCCAGCCTCCCAAACAGGGCTTTCGTTATTTTCTCACGCGACTGGATTACGAGTCCCTTCTCAAGAAGCAAGGGAATAGCGTCCGACTGTGGAGGATTCTGACCGTCGTCTTCGGCGTCGCCGCCTGTTCCACGCTCCTCTTCATCCTGTGGAGGCGATACTTCCACCACAGGGAGAGCAAGAAGGAGAGGAGCATGCTGGAGGAGTTCAAGGAGCAGCAGAAGAAGCGTATGCGTGAACTCAACATAGAGGAAAGCAGTGTGTCGCCCACCAGCTGCACCGTCTGCCTGAGCCGGGAGCGGTCCTGCGTGTTTCTCGAGTGCGGTCATGTGTGTGCCTGTATCCAATGCTTCAACGTCCTCCCGGAGCCAAAGAAATGCCCCATCTGCAGGGCCACAATAGACAGGGTGGTGCCTCTATACAACAGCTAATGTGGTAATTGCAAATTGTGTGATGCAGTCTACTTTTCATTGTACAGTCATAACACTGGACATACGTCATTTAAAAGCTGTCTTGACAAATGTCTCCGTTGTACATTTTGTTTCCTTTTTTACATACTGACTGGTGTCTGTGCCGAATCATTTTCCCCTTAAAAAATATGTAAAAATAGAGAAAATGTAATTATTTCTTTCCTCCCGCGAGAAAAATGAGTATTCTTCATACTCCTGGCAAATATATAGGTCGATCCTAGAAGCGAAGAACATGTCATTTCATTTTCACACACGTCCGAAACAGCTCTTAGGAGCGAGTGCACAATTAAGCCCTTTAGTTTAAATGCATATTCAACTGTTAGAAAGCGGTGGTATGTATTAAAAAATAATGCCTACATTTTGTAAACATTCTTTTAAGTTTGGGATTTTGCTTTGGTAAGGCATTGGTTTATGAAAGGTTGCGTTCTGTCAAATTCTCTGCAAGACTCTCAAGCTTCTCTCGGGATGATTCGATGTTTGGGACTTTTCTTGGGCAATTTGCATATTTGCAATGGAAATCGTATTAAAGAAAAATGCAATCTAGACCAAATACTAATTGTTTCTCACTCATTGTATAAGATAAACAGTTTGGAGAAAATTTAGATGTCTGCCAGTAGGGGGGGCTGTCTGCCTGGGAGGGAAATCAGAGATTCAGGATTTGGAATCCAGAGAGCATGAATAAACACAATATTGTGACGCCACATACTCCCCCAATGCAACGGACTGTTTCCACCTCCTGCTGGTTATATCATTTTGTTATTTTTATTATTTTTGCTTCATTCAAAATGTATCCAAAGGCAACATGTATGTGCTGGGCCACCTGACAGTGGCAAACTAATACATCAATCAATGATCGGAAGTGCTACATTTAAAACATCTTCATTCTGTCTATACATATTATTTAGTTTAAGCTCATTTTTAGCCAGAAAATTCGAAAGCAAAAAGAGAGAATAAGCTTCAACTCAATTTAATTTGAGGCCAGCAGGGATCCTTATCTGGCTCTATAGAGAAAGCCGCATTAAGGCAGTTTGCAGAATCCCCTTTCACCTTTAAATGATTCTGTATTCCAGATTAAAACATTACATTGGGGGCCTTGGCGATATTAGTATTCAGCAGCTTTCCCATGATATCTACTTTCTTTGGAGTGAGCTGACGCCGTCGGTCTCTGAGGGAACCTGAGCTAAATGTCAGACGTACAGTGTAATCAAGCAGGACGAATGTTACGCACTCCCTCTTGTACTGTGTTGATGGCACTAGAGGCGTCATCATGGCCACTTAACTATCAGGTCCATCTGACCCAGAAAACACTTACGAGTATTCATCTCACTCCATTCCTTGCTCTCCGTTCCATTATTTATTGGATTTCTTTTGTTTATTATGTGTTTTTGCTCTGCTAGCTGTGTGTCTCTACAGGGTTTGGTAATGAGTACATTTCAACCAAACCTGTTTTTATGCGCATTTTCAATTTGCTCATTAAAAACATGAGTGGAATAAATAGTCCAAAAAGTCCATGACCTGCAGGAAGCATGGGATTTAAATGTCTGCTGGAGAAACAGAAAACATCCAATGTGTTCGGACCAATGAGGAGACGGTGACCATCCTCCGCAAGCCACGTAAACGGTGAGAAAACTGTCAATTCCCTCTTTTAATCCCCACATGAGATTATGAATTTCAATACGAGTGCATGGTGAGGGCTGTTTACGAGATACAATCATTTGAGAGCAGTCACATCTTCCTGCACAGCCCTGATTCAAGTCCCCAGAGTTCAAACAGCAGTCTGGCCTCACTCACAACAGGTTAGATATCAAAAATAATCCCAGACAATGAGATTAACCGGGCAAATTCCACCTGAAACATGACGATCTGGAAAGCATATGGGATTACTGTGTAATCTGCTCCGACAAACTGGCTGCTAAATCGTCAGATTATTAACTGTAATAACAA